>NC_135332.1:127284523-127517443 GCF_023851605.1 Tamandua tetradactyla
TTTAAAATTCCTGAAACTTGATATTGTTCTAATACCAACCTGCATAATGATAAAAGTTACAAATCATGAGAACAATCAAATTTACTAGTCAGTTACACTACATTATTCTAAGACTTCTCTAAAAGTTCAAGAGGTCAATTATAATTCAAAACTTTCATCTTCAACAAAAATAACTTAATAGGAGAAACAAGGTATGTATACAAACTATGTTCTACCTAAGTGTGCTAAGGTAAAACAGGACAAAACTTTGCTGTATTTTGTCAAACATTTTTATTTCTAAAAGTAGCTTCATTAACCAAAAAACAACAACAAAAAAAAAGCAAAGCATGTGATGATCAGCCAAACTAAAGTGAAGTCAAAGCCTTGCCCCTAGAAACTTTAGCTCAAAAAGCAAAGCAAAACTACTTGCTGTCACCTGAGCTCTAAAACTAAGAAAAGGCACAAACTCTATGTTGATACCAAATATAGAGTCATAGTCCTGCATTATAATGCATTATCATCTTTCCTTGCTTGTGAGAGTGACTGCATGTCTTCTAACATGTATTCAATAAGCTTTCTATCTGTTTATTCTAAAATATGTATTAATATATGTATATTAACCCTAGCCTATGTTCCTGTTACTTAAGGTGGGGGGCACTGGCAGTACACTGCCCCAATTTTATACAATATCAGAAATCTTCCAACCAGAGATTATTAGAGCTAATAAGGACCCCTAAATATAAAATTTTCTAACCACTTCAGGCTATAGTTAGGAGAATGATGCACAAAGATTTAGACTTAGTGTATTATAAACAGTTTGGGGGACAGTCTAGAAAAATCAATGAGGTATCTGGACTTCTATTCCAGTGATATTTTCAGCACTCTTCTGTCTCATTAATTCTCTGATTTTATGTATTCTTTCTTAGAGCCTTTTGTATTGCTGCAGAAGAAAATCTGGTGAAATAAAAAGCTGTTTAAAGCAGCAAAACAATTTTTGCCAGAAAAGGTTGATCGAAAGCAGATGGGAGGGCGGGCCATGGTAGCTCAGCAGGCAGAGTCCCCGCCTGCCATGCCAGAGACTTGGGTTCAATTCCCGGTGCCTGCCCGTGCAAAAAAATAAAAGCACACAGGACTACATCAAACTTAAATGAGACTTAGGTAAGAGGCTATGAATAGGATACTAAGTTAATTTACATGTCTGATTACCAAGAAAACAAAAAAATACAAAATCAACCAAAATGCAGACATTAAGATGAGAAAGAAAGCAAGAGGCATGGAAAATATCATTCTCAAAAAAATAGAATTTCAATATATTTAAAGAGAAGGAAGACAATGAAAATGAAAAAGCTATAAATTTGAATTGCATTCAGATTTAATTATTTCATTTTTAAATAAATAAGAATACAAATTCTGAAAGAACTACTTCCTAAGTAGCCCTTTCCTAATTCTAAGTCAAATAGTTCTAAAGAAGTGATTCTTGCTATTATAGAATGGGTTAAATAAGGTCAGTTCAACACATAAAAGCTATAACTTGAAAAACCTCAACAATATTTATAAATGATTACTGAAAATATGTCAGCAAGCAGAAATATGTCCCTTGCAAAATAAATAAATTGAACCATATAAATATTGGATACAACTCCATGCATAGGGGTAAGCTTCTTTAAAATATTGAGTCAAAAGCTTAAATGGAATGAAAATATAAATATTTCAAATATAGAATATTCTATATTTAATCATAAGTTGATTTTTAAGAGTCATACACAAGGAAGTCACAATAATTAATTTATATAAGAGCCCTGCTTTCCTAATGTATCTGATGGTTTATGTGAACTTGATTAGACTACCAGCCACCATTAATAGCATAGCCAAATTTCTATTAAGCTCTGCTTTTTACTTGCCTATTATAGTGCCCGGCATATATTTGGTGCTCAATTTATCAAAAGAGCTGGGGAGGCAAGACTTGTGGTTCATACACAATGCACTGAGAAGCCTGGGGGTGGAGTGGGCTGGTGGAGGTGGTGTCTAAGTACACTCAGAGGGAAACCATGGCATATTTAAATTTTTGATAGAAACAGCCCGATCTGTTGCAGAACAGGAACTAATACCATCTAGTTCTTTGAACGTAACTGCTCAAAAAATGGACGCCCCAGACAGGCCCTTTAGCCTAGGGTGACTGAAAAGTCTTTTGAGATATTGAGAGCACCATAAACTGGAAAGGGTTAAAAACGTCTGAACCACAGGATCTTTGTGTCTCCTGTTCAAATCTCAGGCTGGGTGTCTAATTAAAGGCAGACTCAGTTGTTTGAAATGCACTGTGTCTCTTTTATATGGGATATTTACATTCCTTACTTAAGTTGGAAAATTAAAACTTTGGCTTCATTATTCCTCTAAGAAATAAGATGAAGGTATTAAAAAAAAAACTAACATAAAATTAAGAAAATATGTTGCAGGTAATTAAGTGTTAAGGCAAATATAAGTAGGCAGAAAATCATAATAAATGTAGCCATTAGTTATAGTGCACCAAATGTCATTGACCAAACATTTCCTTGCAGAGATAAATGAAAATGTTTAAGTTTGAAAAAATATATATCTAAAAAGAGAGGAGGAATATCAAAAATATAGAACAGTTTATAATTAAACTAATTTTAAAAATTAGAGTTATTTATATTCAAAGAAGGAAGGAGGAACTGAATTCGGGGTATAGAAAAATAAATACTGTACTATGTATGAGTTAGGTCTAACCTTGATAATTTGAGCGAAGTATGAATCACAGTGCAAAAGAAAACAAAGGAAATAGAAGAATTTTTGTTGCAGTTGCTAATTTGAAAATAAATGATTCTTAACACCGTGTAAGGAGGTATGCCCTGGAGTGGAATTATATTGTTATCTTTGAGGAGTTTTTGAGAATACAACCCTGACGGCAGATGAGAAGATAAAATGTATTTACTATATCTCAAATAAGAGTAGTTTAAATACAATTTATCTATAGTGCCTTATTTACATAAAAACATATTGACTAATACATTGACAATTTAATTTAAAGTTATCTCATTAATTATGCTCTAAATCTTGGTAAAATTTAAATTCAAATTGACACTACTAAGGTCGATATACTTTATATATGCTCAATAATATCAAGGTACAACTCAAATCCACATTAAGACTAAAGTCACATGCAAGGTGGGGAAAACATCTTCAGCTTGATATAGATGTTCTTGGTTGAAATCTTGTTTTAAGGGAAAATTGTAAAACCTATTTCACTGATGGACTTTCAAAGATGACAGAATAACTGAATGTGTTTTTACCCTGGTCATAAAAATAGTTATACAGTCAAGAGTGCATGTTGGCTGTGATGCTCTCATTTTCTCTCTAGTTAAAGGACTCAGAAAATAAGATATTTTACATTGACATCTACATTATGTCATATTTTTATACCAAGCTCTATTCAAAGTAAAAAAGAAAATGTGTACTCCACTTGGGTGATACCTATTGTGTGTCTGCTGCAGCTTTTCCATGAGAAGGAACATATGTGGATCTAGCATAGAAAACTGTGTTCTGCAGTGCTGAGGTAGAAAAGGAGTTAGAGTTTCTGAGTTTAGACATGCAAAACTCTTTGTAAATGTCTCATATTCTTTATGAATTAGAAACCTAGGAGCAGCAATATTGATTTGTAGCTCCTTTATTTGACATCCTACTGTAAATGATAAAGTGTTACTCCTGATACTGGTGTGAAAATCTATTAATTGAGAATATATAACCTACCATTATTTATTTTAAGCTATAGGAGCCCATGAAGAATCTGTACTAAGCAACATGATAGTGGGGGCTCTTTTGGTTTATTTTCTAAAACCTTGTTTTAATATTTTATTTTGGGGCCTCTCTCTCCTTATTTTACCCAAAGGAAAAATTGCAAGAATATTTTGATTAAGGTTTTGATAAATACTTGATTTATATTACTTTAATCAATAAGAATAATGAATTATTATATAATTAATGTCAAAGAATTCTGAAAATACTGGAACACAAATAACTTTACTTGATATTACAATTAAAGGTTATGTAATGATTTTATTAACTATATTGCTTAAAGACCATACAGATTAGTCTATTATCATGTTAAACTTAAAAACAGCCTTACCTCAAAAGGAGGGAAGCACGAAAGGTCATGACATTCTTAAATAAAGTGATTTGGAAGGGCCACATTATATGGTACGGACACTAGATAAAGGGCAAGAGTACAGTTTCAAAACAAGTTAGTCCTATCTCCTGCTTCTCATTTGTTAGCTAATGTCATCACTGTTATTAGCTGTCACTCAGGCCATAAGATGAAAATAATATCTGACACCTCCTTCTCCCAAACTAATCCAGCCAGGTGTTATTTTATAAAGATTCTACATGTAAATGTCAATTAAGATTTGTATCAGCTTCCTGAACTACAATAATTCCATTGGACAGATATAATACTCCCATATCTACTATGTTCTCCTCAGTCATATCTCTACTTCATTTCCATTTCCTTACACTCCAGTCCAGAAATCTTTCTCCTCAGGACTACTGGTTAGCTCTGCCTAGATATGCTGATACCTGCTGTTCTAGTTTGCTAGCTGCCAGAATGCAATATACCAGAAATGGAATGGCTTTTAAAAACAGGAATTTAATGAGTTGCTAGTTTACAGTTCTAAGGCCGAGAAAACGTGCCAGTTAAAACAAGTCTATAGAAATGTCCCATCAAAGGCATCCAGGAAAAGATACCTTGGTTCAAGAAAGCCAATGAAGTTCAGGGTCTGTCTCTCAAGTGAGAAGGCACATGGCAAACACAGTCACAGTTTCTCTGTCATCTGGAAAGGCACATGGTGAACACTGTCAGGGTTCCTCTCTCATCTGA
Source organism: Tamandua tetradactyla (assembly GCF_023851605.1). NCBI lineage: Eukaryota > Metazoa > Chordata > Mammalia > Pilosa > Myrmecophagidae > Tamandua > Tamandua tetradactyla. Next base: position 127,289,391 of record NC_135332.1, read on the forward strand.
AAGGGCACATGGCAGACACGGCATCATCTGCTAGCTTCTTCTCCAGGCCTGTTCCATGAAGCTCCCCGGGAGGCATTTTCTTTCTTCATTTCCAAAGGTCGCTGGCTGGTGGACTCTGCTTCTCATGACTATGTCATTCTGCTCTGCTCTCTCTGAATCTGTCATTCTCCACCAAATGGGTGGAGACAAGTCATCACCTAATCCAGTTTAACAACCACTCTTGATTAAATCACATCTCCAGAGAGATGAACTAATTACAGTTTAAACATACAGTATTGAATAGGGATTAAAAGAAATGGCTGCCTTTACAAAATGGAAGATTAGGATTAAAACATGGCTTTTTTAGGGTACATACATCATTTCAAACCAGCACACCTGCCTATCTTTAAACCAATTGGTCCTATACATTATTGCTGCTACAATCTTTCTTTAATTAACTTCTATTCATGCCATTACCCTGAAAAAAACTGATCAATACATTTAAAATTAAATTTTAAAATAAATTGTAAAACCCCATGCCTCTGTATTGCTGTTTCTTTTGCCTAATACAGATCCTACCACAAAACTAACATTGCATCAAAACTCTGTAAACCAGGGTATTCTGCTGCTGATTTGGAGAATTAGACTTCTAACATTCAGGATCATGAAAAACAACTAACACCTCTGAACAAAATACAAAAATCAAAAAAATTACTGGATAGTTCTGAAGACGGAACAAAAACAGACACATTTTGTGGGAGCCTCAAAACTTGGAGCAAATTACCATCATGAAATAATTCTCTATTTTTTGTGGCTTTACCCTGGAGGAAATCACAGTCATGGTGCCTACAACAAAGTGTGGCTAAAACTACAGCAGAAAGCCTGCTGTCTTTATGTCCAGTGGAACTGGGAAAGGAGCCTAGGGTATGCTAGGCCACCTGGAGTGAGGGTGGTAGCCTGGAAAGGAGAGTGTTGGAGAAGGGAAGTGCTGAATTCTATACATAAACTTTTTCCAAATATCTGGCTGACCCAGAATCACACATTTGTAAAGCAGATTAAACCGAGACCTGAGCAATAGCACACTGAGGGTACAATACAATCTGCAGCTTGAGTCTAATGAAGTTAATTCCTGGCAAAAACATAAACACCAGCATTATTTAGAAGAATATATGAGAATCCCAAATCTCCACAACATAATATTTAGCATTATCTAAAGCTACTCAAGATGAAAAGAACCAGGAAAACGTTAATATTTCCTGAGAAAGGGCAAGCAACAGGTTCAGTCTTAAAATGACCCAGAGGATGGAGTTACCAGTCTTGGACATTATAGCAGCTGTTATAACTACTTCCAGTTTGTTAAAGGAAGATACACACTTACTGAATAAAAACATAGATGATCTCAGCAGAGAAATGGAAAATAGAATCCCACTTACATAAGATTCTCTAAAAGATAAATGCAACTAGACCAGAAAGCAGATCAATGATTGCACTACATGGAAAGCAGGGAGAAGAAAGGTCTGCAGAGGGGCACAAGGAATCTTTTGGGGGTAATCAAAGTGTTCAGTGTCTTGATGAGGTAGTGTTTTCATGGGTACAAACAACGGTCAAAATCGATCAAATTGCACACTTCATGGATTAGGATTTTTGCATTTAAATTATACCTCAATAAAAACGAGGATGTCATAAACTAACAGCTACATAAAAATTAAAACAGTCATGTACACACACACAGAGTATATATAATGAAATATAAAACCCAAACTTTTCTCTGGAAGCCTAATCTTGTCACCTAGCTACCTGGAATGACTCCTTCCATTCAATCCCTTTAAACCTATAATCATTCTTTTGTACCTATCATACTCCATTTTGTGCTGTGACTTTTTGACTCTCATCTGCCCTTCATCCTAGCCCATGAACACAAATATGACCTATTAGAAAGCAGAGACTATTTTACCCAACTTTATGTCCCCTTAAATAGTTATTTCATGCTAATAATCGGTAAATACGGACTTTGTTGGAAAAAGAGTTACATGAATGACCATGTAGATGTGTGTTTGTGTATTTCCACATGTAAGCGTTGTACTGAATACATAGCTATTGGTAGAATTAATGAAGAATAAAGTGAAAAAGCACAGGACTTATTTTGGTGGCTCCAGGGTGAAGATATTTGACTAGACTGACTGCTTCTGTCCTGCTTTCACTTTGGTCATTGAACCACTCATAATGACAAATAAAGAATAGAAGATGGCTGAGACATTGGAAGATAATATTAATTAATGATTTGTTAGAATCTGGGGAATACACAAGAAAGATGAATATACTCTCCCCCATTACAACAATAAAAGGCAAAATATCACATGACTGATTATATAAAAATATATTTCTTAAGAATCCAGAATTATTTTCCTGATGTTCCCAATTCAATACTTCTGTTATTATGTTATTTCAGGGAATTGATAGTTATGTTACTCAGTTGGAGAAGGAAAAGAATGGTCAATAACTTCTTGCATAGTAGCATAGAAAACTGGTAACAGATGTTTTTTAAATTGGGAAAGAAATGAGTCTCTTAATTACAGAGTGGGAGGGGGAGGGAGAGAGGGAGGGGGAGGGGGAGGGGGAGCCACTGGCAGGTGCTAAACTAGATAAAGTTGTATTAAGCATTTAAATTCTGTTCTCTACCTGCCCTATAGGATACCTGTTTTAGTTTGCTAAAGCTGACAAATGCAGATACCGTAAGATGGGAATGCTTTTAACAGTGGGGATTCATTAGCTTGAAAGTTCCTGTTCTGAAGCCTTGAAACCATCCAAATCAAGGCATTATCAGATGCTATCTAGACTCTTCTGTCAGACGGCAAGGTACATGGTGTCTGTGGTCTCTTGCCTCTCTTCTGGGTTTCACTGCTTCCAGCTTCTAGCTTCAGTGCTTTCCTCTATTTTTCCTATAGTTTTCTCTCTCAGCTTCTTTTCTCTCTATTTCATCATCTTATAAAGACCTCCAGTAAGAAGATTAAGACCACTTGGGGCATGTCTCAACTAAAACAACCTAATCAATACGTCCCACCTACAATAGGGGTACAACCCCAGGAACGGATTAGCTTTAAGAACATGATCTTTTCTGGGGTACGTAACAACTTCGAACCCTCACAGTGTCTGAGTGTCCTACAGCTGAGAACTGAAAATGGAATTTTATCAGTACCTATACAAATTTTTAAAAAAATGGCAAATAGAATTCAAACTTTTTTCAGATAGCAAATATTAGATATGAAGAGTTTTATTATTCTTTAAAAAACTGAACAGGAAATAAAAGGTGACCCCCTGTGAATAAGTTGTGGGGCCCCTACCATAGTCATGTATGAGCTGCAGGAGACACGGATCTATCCACTGTCCTTATTTTTTTTTGCCTATTTGTTGTTTTTACATTTTTTGGGAAAACTTTAATTTAAAATAGGTTCAAACTTATTTTAAAATATAAATGAAACTGACCATTTTCCTAAAGATATAAAGAGAAAGCATACATTAAAAGACAGCTTTACCATTACTAAAGTGTAAGAAAGAAAAATATATAATCATCTGTTTTCTAAAACTGAAATGTCAGTTATTTCATTCCTGAAAATTTTGTTATAATTACAAACAGCAGAGTGAAAGGGATTATATATTTTCAAAATCCCTTTAAAATAGTAAATGTACAACATAAAATAGGAAACAATGAGAAAATCTATCCATTAAAAACCATAAATTAAGGATTAAATATATTAATATAAAAAATTATTGTAAGTGGTTTAATGTCCTGAATTAAAAGGAAATCTCTGATTAAGTAAAGAAAAGAAAAAGAAGTAATTAAAAGAAAAACACTAACTGGGTTGGCAATTATACCTATGCAAATAACTAAGACAAAAGAAAAAAAAATTCTAATTAGTACAAGTCTTTAAACTTGATGAAATGTAAAAACCAAGAAAAAGAAGAAGAAGAATATCATTTTTTTCATATAGCAATAGATTCTAGAAATAAAAATTAAAAATGATTTAAACAAATTATTTGGTTATACTGACTCAATATACAGCTGTTGATCTACCAACGATTAAAGGTACAAGTAAAAGGTGCACAAAGAATTTAAAGCTGATGTTCAATTTAACCAAAATCTGAAAGTATTTATAAATTTTGTTTTGTACTTATACAAATAAATAATGTTTTCAAATGTTCATAGAGCACTACAAAATATTGTCCTGTTAGGTTAAAAGAAAGGCAGATAGGAAGGGCCACGGTGGCTCAGCCGGCAGTTCTCACCTGCCATGCCCTAGACCCAGGTTCAATTCCTGGTGCCGCCCCATGCAAAAAGAAAAAGAAAGGCAGGTATTCCATGAAATTAAATGTATTGAAAAGAGAAACAAAGAAAGTCTCAACAATAAATATAACAAATACACAAATTATCTTCAATTTATTAGTAATTAAAAATAAAATGCCTATATTAAAAGACAAAAGAGAAACTATTCAAGAAGTAGCAAAATTGTATAGGGAAAAATTGAGCAGTGATAAATATGGTTAATGATGATTTGAAAATATACAATAGTAGAATGATAATTAAGACAAAATATTTTTAAATTATAGTGGAAATATTTAAGAAGTGAAAGCAAATACTTTTTATATTCTAAACTAAAAATCTGATTGAAATGGCTATTTTTGGAAAAATATAAATTGTAATAACTGAAACAAGAAGAGAGCAAGAATATGAAACATCCAAAATAATCAGAAGCTTAGAAACAGATTAGGGGTTGTCAGGGGAAGAGGGACGGAGGACTATGGAATTATCACTTAATGACTATGCAAACCAGACAGATGTGATGGTCACACAACATTATGAATTCACTAAATGCCACTGAATTATACACTTTCGTGGTATACTATTTTTGAATGATATACTTTTAAGTGATTAATTATAGATTCTATAAATTTTCTCTCAATTTAATAAAAAAAAGAAGAGAAAATGATTTAAATTATTTAGAGCCACAGAAATGGGAAAGATAAAATGAGTTCTGACAAAATACCAGATACAGGGGTTTTACTGGGAAATTTCACCAAACTCTTTCACAGAATGAATGATCCCAGTGCTGCACGCATTATTCCCGTGTTCTGTCCACAGAAAAAGATGAAGCACTACTTGGGGAGTTCACAGGGAGGACGTGTCTGGGCTTTGAGTCCCACCAGCACGGTCATCCTGGGCACAGGTAGTCCCAGGTGTTCAGTTGAACAATGATAACAGTGAATTAGCTTTTTCTCCAGGTAAAGGTGTTTTAAGTCTTGTGATAGAAATGCAGACCGCAGGAAAGATCCTATGACGTGCTGCCCTCTGATATTCTTGTGATAAACGGTTGGCAAGCAAACGATTTCAGCAAAACTAATTGCTTTTATGTGAAAAAGGTATCGAAATCCACATCCACTTTTCCCAAGTGGTGAAGTATATCTGAATTATTTAGTAGAATATCAAATCATCCAGCGCTCTCCATCAAGACCAACAAATGACTGCCAAACTCTAGGTGAGCTAAGGGGTAAGTCATAGAGCCTACAGACCAGGGGGTTCACATGAAGGGCATGCCCAGACTCTGAACTTCTGAATGCACACATCTACAGATAAAAACAAAATCAAATATATGCAACAATATGAATGAGTTCAAAGGTAAATTATTACATTGATAAGGATACCAGTGAGTCAACTGTAAAACAACACAATTGTCACTAGCTACAGTAGCTACAGAGCCCTTTAAAAGGGGCTGGTCCAAATTGAAATCTGCTGTAAATTTAAAATACACACAGGACTTTGAAGACTTGCTACAAGAAAGAAAGGCAGAGAGAGAGAAGGAGGGAGGAAGGGAGGAGGGAGAAAAAGAGAGGAAGGAGAAAAGGAAGAAAAAGAAAAGTAAAATATTTTACATGTTGATATGATAATATTTTTCCATAATCAGGTAAAGTAAAATCTATTACTGAAATTAATTTCCTCTGCCTATAGTGCTTTTTCAATGTTGTTACTAGACAAATTAAAATTACATAGCTAATCCTCGTTACATTTCTATTGGATAGCAGGGTCTTAGATGCATTTATTGGTAAAATCATAGACTTTTTTAGGGTTTCTCACATTTCTCAGGCTACTTTGCTCCCTCACCCCATCTGGTCTGTATGTGGTACACAGACTATTCATTGACTTTCTATCTCTATATTTATTATTTTCCATTCATTCAAAGTTCAGTCTATAGGCTATTGGCAAAGCAATACATCTCTAATTTGTACCGACTACAAGCAGCTCTTTCCATGCATGTCCACTATGTTTCAGTGATGAAAGCACAAATCAAATAATCAAAATCACAATATCAAACTAAAGATCAGATTCAGTTAATAATACTTAAATCTTAAAGAATAACTGCAAAATATAGCTTGGGTATATGACAAAAGACTGTAAATGTTTTCAATAAGATTTCTTCCATATTAGCAGGATAGTTACATATTAGGGTATCAACTACAACAATAACATCGATAGAGAAAGTGATTTAAAGTTTGAGCATATCATTAACTGTTAGACATTAAAATTCAATATTTATTTCTGATAAATCTATTAAACTAGAAATAGCAAATTGTTCCTTAGATAATATAGACATTTGTCTCAAACAGAAAAGTTACCTACGTAGTGAAAGCTGAGAAGAGTAGAGGCATTTCCATAATATCAAAACACCTTCTTCCTCATTTAATACATAACAATATAATCTTAGTTATGATTTATAGTTAAATAAGAGAGGAAAAGAAACCAAAGTAGGAAAAAATCATTACTACTTGCATGTAACATAAGACACATAACTGAAATGTTAAAAGACAAATGAATACTCAATAGTAGCTATATATAAGTAAAATATATAAATAGCAATAGTTGTACTAAATTTTAACATCTATTTCCATTCCATGTAGTAATCAAAAAAATGCATAGGAGTAACATTTAGAAGAAAGGTAGGATATTTTGCTGCAGAGACTAAAATTTAAAAGAAAAGAAAAAAATACAGCCAAGAACTACAAATAGGTTTTCAATAAATAGGAAGTCATAACTTTTTTATGAGCAGGAATACTTACTCATATATATATATGAGGATATAAATTCCTTCCAAAATAATTTTATATTGATAAAAATCCATATAAGTTTATATTAAGTTGATTTATAATTCCTCTGGCAGAATAAATGGCGAGACAGAGTAAATATGATATTGAAAAGAATTAAAGAGATTTTACATGCCAGATGTCTAAACACAAAGTACAAAATACAAAAAATTGGGTTGGTCTGGTAGAGAACGATATTTTTCCCTCCAATTTTATTCTCCAATTCTTCTTTAGCTACAGAAGTTTTACATGGATACATGTTGTTCAGTTTAATTTGCATTTTCCATTTTCTCTTGTGGCTAGATGTGTCTATGTGACCAGCTTCTGGGCAGTGATGATATGTATAGCTTCTGGGCTGTGGCCTTAAATAGTAGGAATCCTGGAAGCTCTTCTTTGGAATAGTTGTCAAAGACCATCAGTGTGAAGGTATTTGTTGAGGATGGTAGAGTAATAGAAGAAGCCTGGTGTCAATCACCTTTGAACTGCTTATGCTAGTTTCTATTACATGAGTGTTAATAAATGCGTCTATTTTTGAAATCACTATTATTTGGCCTTTGACAGTGATACAGTATCCTACTTAATGATACAATTTTTTAGTGATAAATGAAATAGATTAACAAAGAAATTTAATATAGGATAAAGACTGTTGCATCTGTTTGCCATTAGATGTTTATTTTATTGAACAATGTTTCTAAAATAAGCTATTCTAGAAAAGAGTTGAGTCCATGTTACACAAACTCAGGTAATCGAACAGTTAACTATAAAACTAGAAAAGGTTCTTCTTCTATCACATGGTGAAGGATTTTTTTTTTTATTTTAAAGAAAGAAGAAATTTTAAAATAAATTTATATATATGACTTCATAAATATTATAAAATTATGCCAAAAGATTACATGCAAAATTAAATAAAAGAGAACACAGTTATTCAAGTAATCACTAAGAACTTTGCATTATAAAAATAGCTGTTTATTATATTCTAACTAATCTGAAAGGAGTCAGAATCCTGTGTGTGTGTGTGTGTATATATATATATAGGTTATCATATATAGTAATTTCAATGATATATTTTGACCATTATAAACTAATATTTGCTTCAGAATAAGCAAATTGTTCATATCAAAGGCTAAATAAAAATATTATTTCAGCAGAGAGACAAAGATAAGGTACAGGTTTTATGATTACCTGGGCAAAATAAAATGACCTATCCATACTTTTAATCAAAAAAAAAATTATACAATGACAGAAATGGAAACCCTCAAGGTTGTTTCATTGTTTTAAATAAATAAAAGGAAAATGTATGCTTAGGCTATGCTTTCTGCATCAAATATGTGCTGTGCTTTATTTATATAAATAAAAATTGACATTTCATATATTGCATTTTACCATTTAGCATTCCCCCTAGTTGCTTTCAAGTTGCCTAGTACATTAAAAAAAAGTTTTTTTTTCTAGAACCTCATTGTTTTCTTACCAGCATATTAAGATCTTCTTTAAGCTAGGTCAATAAAGGTTGTAAAATCATTTTTTACCAAACATATTTAGAAAATAGGAAAGTTTGCTCAGCTGCAAGTCTTTTTCCTATTAATATTTTCTATTTGCTCAAAACTAGAATAGAGCTGAAATAAATGAATTCCTTAGGTTAATAGAAATTATAATGTCCATATTATCAGTAGCAAAATCTTCATTAGGTGAAATAGTCAGTATTTTTCTAACAATGAAAAAAATACTAAGAAATGCCAAATGTGGAATGTGTTTTCTAGGCCATTGGTCTGTTTTAATGGTCTGTTTTTCTAACAATAAAAGCTAAGTGAGAATTCTGCTGATTTTGAAAAGGAACATAAATATAAAAAGGTCTGTTCCATTCAAAATGGAAGAGTGAGAAGTTTCAGGACCCTGTCCTCACACAGAAGCTTTGAATAACTAGTAAGAATTGGCAGAAACATCTTTCTCAAAGCTCCAGAAAACAGTTAAAGGACTCCAGTAAAGAGACAAGTAGCCAAATGAAGGAAATGGCTCTGTAAAAGTAGCAGGCTCTCATGTCCGTTGACTGGCTCCTCCTCAATGGCTCAGCACATAGCCAGTGCATTCCCAGTCCAGACGCAGAGCAAAACTTGGGCACATACTGGGAGCTTGTGTGTCTTGCTCTGTTAGCCCAAGGGCTTCACTCCCCCAGAACTTCCCCTCTGTATAGACACTACGCAAAGCCCTCTGAAGAAAATAACTATTAGCTAGTTATTTCTGCTAATTACAACCTCCTAAAAATCTGTTACAATTTGAATTTGCTTCCAAATTTACATAACGAATATTCAACAAGGCCATCTTACCGGTACGCTTTGAAAACAACTTACTAAGGTTGGATGAAATAATACTAGTAAAAAAAAAAACATGAAAACAACAAAACAATCCCCTCCCCAAAATATAAGCTATTTACTAACATTTTAGAACTCATTTCCACCCCCATGCACAAGACACTTTTTTCTTTTCAGATAGGATTTATAACTTATCAGTCTGTTCTTTCTTATAATGTAAGTCTATAAGGCAAAGAAGATATCTTTTATTTAAAATAGTGCTGAGTATATGGCAAATAATCCATGTTTTTCAAATGTCAAATTTTCTAGTGTAAATAATTATTTAAGCCTTTTGCATGCATTGAAAAATAACTGAATTTAAAAGACACCATATTGTATCATATCATTTCATTTGCAGGAGTGTATGGATTTTAACAGTTATCCCAAAGCCACTTTATAAAGAACACAGTTGGAACTTGTGATAGCAAAACTAAGACAGAAAGAAAGTTAATGGACAGAAGAGAACTATTATTTACTGCATATCTAGTAAAGGCCAGAACTTAACACTACTCTTTTTCAGGGATATCACCAAATCTTCATCACCACCCAAACCATCACTTAGGTAGATAAATATCTTGTCGGTGATCACGCAAGAAATATGACTTAGAGGTGAGACTGAAACTTATATTTAACAGATATCATAGCCTCTCTCTCTCTCCCTCTATGATAATGACTACAGTTTATCTAATAATCCTTGTGTACTGATTTTTTAATCCATACTATTAAAAATTCATTTTATAGGAAATAATTTGAGACTCATTTAGACTCATTAATTCAGATGTTGTACACTTACCATGTACCATATAGCCTAAGTTTCTTATTTGCTAAGTTGACATATTATAAAATTGAGTCTTCTCAGATTGGTAAATAAGTTTATATTGACCCCAATTCACTGTTGGATTGCTATAATTTTATCATACTCCTTTCACCATATTAATGGTGAATTTATATTTTGTTCCATTTAGTTTATTAGCCTGTTGGAAAGAATTATAAATGCAGAAGGAAAAAAAGAATTTCCTGTACATCAGCAAGCATCCTTGAGGGTCTAGTGTCCTTATTATTAAGCTATGCTGCACGACGGGATCTGGTCAGTGGGATGTCATGAATTTCACGTCAGGTCTGAGATGCAAATATTTTTCGAAGGAAAAGTTCTCAGAGGGAGTCTCAAAAGCCAGACGACAAAATCCAACTTACATGATATTGCCACAGGGAATCCTGATACACTCCCTGAGACTATAGATTTATAGCTTATTTTATAGACTATTGAACATTTTTATGTGAGATAATATATGCAAAACATGACATTTTGTTAGATTAGATGTTAAGTATATGGAAGAATAAACTGAAAACAAACCAAAAGGATAGCCTTTTCACAAAGAGAACTTTTCCCCCTATATAATTGGCTTCAAATGCAAACATATTTCCTAAATTTTAGACTTGGGAACATGTTTCTTTATCACCAGAAAATGTCACCTAACTTGCTCTGGCTAGACTTGTAACTTCAAAGAATACATATTTATATATAAAAAACATGTTTCCTTGGTTTAAAGAATTTCATGCATACTTAATAAATATACTAAATAAAATACTGAATCATATTTTAAATTCTTTCTAATAAGATTGAATGAGGTGAAATAGTCTATAAAATAATTATGTAATTATATACTTTAACTCATTTAAAATATCATTAAGTAAATCAAATGATAATAGGTTTAGTATATGATCAGATAATGAGACTAAACACCTTTCCAGAAGCACAGACAGTACTTGTTCATTACATTCAATCATTAGAGATTATCAAATCTATATTCATGACTGAGACACTGGAACTGGAATTACTGGTTTGAACTGTTTATTTCCTCTTGACCAGGCAGCCAGACTTAACTCCTTGCATGCCCTTTCCCACTCCCACCCCTCATTCCCAATCCTGACCACCTTGAAAGTAATCTCACCACTTTGGGACAGAACAGAAAAACTTACTGCAGGGGGTGGGGGGAAAAGGTTAAAAAAAACAAAGTTCAGATCCTAATTTTCTAAATATCAAACTTGAGCCCCACCTGCCCCACTTCTCTCCTCTTACCTGGTCTCCCTAAGCACCTGAGAGGCTCCTAACTGGATAGTTCCTTAACTATCTTTCTTCCTATTTGCCCTTACAGACTCCAGGTGGCCTAATTACTGCAAAGGAAAACGTTCAAAAACAAGTGGTTCAATGCACAACCTCCTTAAATCCCTTACCCAACACAGTGAAACCAAATAACGTTAATTGCAACTTTAGTACAACATTCAACCACCTCAGTGTTCAACCTCCTTTGCTATCTTCCAGAACTTTGTTTCTCGCCCACAACTAGCCCTTAAAAAGCTGGCTGTGTTTTGTCTAGGACTGGAGTTCTACTTTATCTCCCCGTGATAGCAGTTCCTGAATAATGTCATCTTACCTGTCCAACGTTGTCAGGTGCTGTTTTTTCATTAACACTGTGGTCACAACTTGTTGAACATCACACTAAAAATAAAAACTGTACTTTCACATCCTATTAATTCTATTTATAAAGTAATACATATTCCTTTATCAATAATATTCAGGACAAAATGTCCAATATGGTCATATTCACCTTGAATTAGTGGATATTTCTAATAACTTTCTTGAGGTGCTAGGACCAAAAAATACACACACACCAAAAAAAAAAAACCACATAATAAGTCAGCTTTTAACAAGGAGAATTTACTGACTCACGGTTTTGACGCTAGGTTAAACACAACATCGAGGGATCAGCAAGGTGATGCTTTCTCCCCACGCTTTAATCTGATTATGTCTGCTCCTTTCTCTTCCGAGGTTTTCTGACTTCCAGTTTCCGGCTCCTTTCTATGCCCAGAAGAAATGTTTGCCTTTGCAGTTATTAGCCCACCTAATTTCTGTAAGGGCTGGGTGGGAGGAGCCACAGATAAGGAACTATCCGATTGGGAGCCTCTCAGGGGCTGAGAGAGCCCAGGTAAAAGGAGAGAAGTGGCAGGAGGTGAAGAAAGAGTTTGATATTAGCATATTAGGGTATGAATTGTCTTGAGTTTTTCTCTGCAGTCCCAAATCTACAAATTCCTGTGTCTGAATTTCTTCTGCTTATAAAGGACTTTAGGAATCTGGATTAAGGCCAACCTGTACTCTATTGGGCCACACTTTAACTAAAATAACATCTTTCAGACACCCTCTTTAAAATGGGTTCACACCCACAGGAATGTGAATTAAGGTTAAGAACATGCCGAAAATTGGGGTATAAATTCACTCTATGTCATTCGTTTTGATTTTTCGTGACTAGCATCAGTTGGGATTTGATATCAAGTTCAGGAGAAGTGTTAGTTCTGTCATTTTGTTTGTCGTCACTCACATTTGTATTATTAATATCTCATGGTATAGTCAACTGAAGTTTTTATCACAGACTACTTTAACTCTAGTCAATTTTATGAGAAATATTTAACTTCACCCATTTATATAATATTTAAGTAAATTTACCATTCAATATGCCACAATAGTTTTAACATATGATTCAGCTGCCACCAATTATGTATGACTCCCACATTTCCTTTGGGATATTCTATACATGGTGTATTTTTTTGTGTGTGTTATTCTGAAATTCAGACTGTTGTATACATAGCCATACTTATGCTCCTAAGCCTTAGGCTTCAGATTCTTCTCGACCAAACTAGGCCTCAGTTAACTTCCTCTTTTAGAAACGGCCCCAGCTTTTAGCTATCTGCCCAGCAACCTATGACAAATATATCACCCCACACGCTAGCTACCTCTTCATAGAATAGCATAGTAACCGCATATATCACCCCATATCATACCATCCTGCTTCTCATACCTGATAGGACAAAAGCTAACCACACAGTATAATATGGCATAACTCATTAACATACTTGCTTAACTCATTATCATGCTAATATAACCATACGTATAATCCCCGCACCCCAATCAGAAACAAACACATATCCTACCCTACCAATCACTATTAAACACTATCCCTTCTCCCAGTTATTTCCACCCTCTCCTTACCGCTATATAAACCCTTGTACTTCCTCAAATAAACGTCCTGGTGCGTAGACTTGCTATCTCCTCCTGGTCCCGTGGTCGTCATTTCTCTCGTCCGCTGCACGCGCTCCAAAACCAGCTCGAGCCCCTCGGAGGCGACTGATCATCGCACTCCCCGCGCTCGCTGGCGCGGAGACCCCTCGAGACCATGACTTAGCAAACCCGGGCCTCCCCAGGCGGGCGGAGCGCGAGGAACCTCGGCTGCCGACCCCGCACAGACCTATGGAGTGTAGCAGCATGAACTCTGTCAAATATTAATAAAGGCTAACCTTTTTATATTTCAGAAAAATATTTAGTCAGATGCCTTAGACCCACATCGGATTGTTCTAAAAATCCTGGGATCCTTGCACATTATTTAGAGACCATTATTCTAGAGCCAGATATACTATACTGCTGGTTATTTATTCAACAGATACTTATTAAGGACCTTTTATGTGACAGGCATTGTTCTAAGCATTGAGTACATAGCACTGGAAAAAAATTAAAACAATGTTCTGTCGAGGAGCATTTTTTATAGCAGAGGTGGATCCAGCTTATAGATGGATACGTGTGCATAGGTAGGTACATGTACACACACATATAACTAGGATGTATAGCAAAAACTGATGGAGAAGAATGAGGCATGGGACAGACATTTGAGTGCGTGTGAGTATTCTACTTAAATAAGGAGACCTTGATATTCTTATGAAGCATTAACAAGTAAGCAGGCTCTGGAATCATTGAAAGAGGTAATCATGTGGCTCCTTGGAAAGCAAGCATTTTAGGCAGAAGGAACAAAATTCACATTTTTGTTTGCATTTTGCATATCCTAGGAAAAGCAAGAACAGGAGTGGATGGAGCAGAAGAAAAGAATGGGAGCAAAAATTACCAGGAGTTAAGGTCAGACTATTTGGGAGGGAGGTAAGGATTAAATTTGAATATGCAGCTTATTTAATCTTCCTTGATTTCTTTCATCAGAATTTTGAGATTTCCCCATATAGATACTATACATATTGTTAGATTTAATAAGTAATACATTTTCCTTGCTAATATAAATGGCATTGTATTTTTAATTTCAAAATCCAATTATTTATTGCTTGTATACAGGCAAGCAATTGAGCTTTATATATTAATTTTGCATCCTGCAACCTTGTGACAATTGCTTTTCACATTCCAGGAGATTTTTCTTTGTTTTGTGTCGTTTTTCAATGCTATATAACCAGTGTTTTGGGGATTTTCTATATAGACAGTCAAGTCATCTGTGATAAAGACAGTTTTATTTTTTTCCTTCCCAATCTACATACATTTTTTTCCTTTGCTTGTCTTATTGCATTAACTAGGACTTCCAGTATGTTACTGAATAGGAGTAGTGAGATTGGACGCCCTTGCCTTGTTCTGATCTTAGGTGGTATTGGAAACTAAATCATGTACCCACAAAAGACATGTTAAGGTTTTAATCTGCACTTCAATGAACCCATTTGAAAACAGGACATTTTAATATGTTATTCTAAGTCAAAGTGTAGATTAATTTGTGAATACAGTATTTGAAGACCCTATTTGGATGGGGTCATATTGAATCAGGGTAGAAATCCATATGGCTGGATGAAGTCCTTATAAGTTCAGATACAGTCAGTCAGAGAAAGCCACTAGAGTCAACCACAGAGACAGTCACTGTGCAACAGAGGCAGAGATGCAAGCCAAGGAACCCCAAGGATTGCTACATGCCAGCGGTAGAACACTGCAGATTCCAGGGGAAAGCACGGCCTGTTAAGACGTTTGGACTTCTAGCCCCCCAAATTGTGAGACAACAAATTTCTCTTCTCTAAATCAACCTGTTGTGTGGTATTCGTTATAGCAGCCCAGGCAAACTTGATGAGGGAAGGCATCTCATTTCTCAGCAGTGAGTATAAAGTTATTTGTAGACATTTTTATAGATGTTCTTCATCAAGTTGAAGTAGTCCCCTCTATTCCCATTTTACTGAATTTTTTTTTTCATGACTGGGGGTTGGATTTTGTGAAAAGCTTTTTCTGCATCTATTGATATGATCATATGATTTTTCTTCTTTATTTGTTTATGTGATGAATTACATTAACTGATTAGTTTTTAATGTTGAATCAGCCTTGAACACTTGGGATAAATGATGCCTGGCCATGGCCTATCTTTCTTTTTGTACATTGTTGAATTCTATTTGCTAATATTTTGTTGAAGATTTTGCACCTATGTTCATAAAAGATATTAGTTTGTAGTTTTCATTCCTTTTAATTACCTTATCTGTTTTTCTTATTAGGATAATGGTGGGCTCACAGAATGCATTAGGAAGTACTTCCCTTGCTTCTAGTTTCTGGAAGGCATTTAATAGAATGGGTATCATTTCTTCTCTGTTTGGTAAAACTCACCAGTGAGACCCTCTGGACCTGGGGTTTTCTGTTTTAAAGGTTATTATTGACTCATCCTTTAATATATATTGACCTGTGCAGATTATCTTTTTTTCTTTGTAAGTTTTACTTGATTGTCTTTTCAGAAATTGGTACATTTAATCTAAATTATCAAATTTGTAGACATAGAATTGCTCATAATATTCTTTTATAAGACTTTTATTGTCCATGAGATGAGTTGTGATGACCCCTCTTTTATTTCTGACATTAGTAATTTGTGCTTTCCTTTTTCTGGGTGTCAATTTCATCAATCTCTTTGAGAAAATTAGCTTTCAGTCTTGTCATTTCGGTCTTCTCTATTAATTTCCTGTTTTCAAATTCATTGTTATGCTCTATGTTTTTTTAAATTATTTCTTTTCTTCTGCTTATTTTGGATACAGTTTGCTCTTTCTTTCCAAGTTTCCCAATGTGGAATCTTAGATTATTTATTTTATATCTTTCTTTCCTAAAATATGAATTTAATGCCATGAATTTCCTACTAGCACTATTTGCAACATCCCACAAAATTTTATATCATATTCTTATAATATTTCTTAAGTCTTCTTCTTTAATCTATGCTATCTTTGTTGTTTAATCTCCAAATATTTGGGGATTTTCTAGACATCTTTCTTTTTTTATTTCTAGTTTAATTCCATCAAAATCTGAGAGCATATCTTGTATGATTTTTATTTTTTTTAAATATGTAAAGATGTGCTTTATGACCCAGGATGTGGTGTATCTTGGTGATTGTTTCATGAGAATTTAAGAAGAATGTCTATTTTGTTGTTGGACGAAGTATTCTATAAATGCCAGTTAGATCTTGTTGATTAATGTTGCTGTTCAATTTACTTTTATCCTGATTGATTTTTGCCAATAGAGCTGTCAGTTACTGATAGAAGTGTATTTCTCTGTTTTTAACTGAACAGTTTATATAATTTCATTCTCTCCTCTCATAGCATTTCAATTATATTTCCTTTTATAATTTTTTAGTAGTTCTCCTTTTCTGCAATATGCAAAATGTCCACATTAAAATAAGCCATACAACTTTATAGATAGTGCAGTGATATTTTAATAGAGTATCCCCAATTCCTTCCTCCTATCCCATATAACATTTCCATCAT
Source organism: Tamandua tetradactyla (assembly GCF_023851605.1). Lineage (NCBI taxonomy): Eukaryota > Metazoa > Chordata > Mammalia > Pilosa > Myrmecophagidae > Tamandua > Tamandua tetradactyla. The sequence goes on from NC_135332.1 coordinate 127,306,442, forward strand.
TTGTTTCACTTCCACATGCTATAATCACCCAATACATTGTTGCTATTACTGTGAACATATTTATCTATTAGATTAATTAAGGATAAGAAAAATAAAATATTTTATTTTACCTTCATTTACTCCTTCTCTGATACTTTTTCTTCCTTTATATAGATCTGAGTTTCTGGACAACATGATTTTCCTTCTGTCTGAAGAAATGCATTTAACGATTCTTGAAGGTAGGTATGTTACCAATGAAATCCCAATGGTATGTTGTTCTTTGTTGGCAAAAGTTACTTCATGTTTCAAGGATAATTTAGAGTGGTAGAAAATTCTAGGTTTTGGGGGCTTTTATTCTTTCAACATTTTAAATATTTCAGTCATTATTCATGTTTGCACAGTTTCTGATGAGATTCTGATGCAATTCTTAACCTTGTTCTTTGTGATCACTTATCTTTTTTGCAAATTTTGTATTAGTCATTTTAGTGCCTTTATTTGGAAATTCTAATCTAAGAAGATCTTGTGTTAAGTACTTAGAGAAAATAGTTTTTATATTTAAAAAATATTTTAAACTTAAACTAGTTGGGGAAGTTAAGATGTATTTACATGTTATTAGAAATTCTCACTTTTAAACTAATCATTTTAAATTGCAGCTTTTAATTTCTCTTGAAAATAAAATTATATAAACCACAAATATACTAAATATCAATAACAACACTAAAATAATTGAATTTTCCTCAACCCTGACTTTTTTTCTTTCTTTTCTTTTCTTTCTTCTTCTTTCTTTCCTTCTTTCTTTCTTTTTCTTTTTCCTTTTAGTAGAGTCTCATCATTAGAAGAATGTGTGAACAAAATGAGCCTGGCTTAGTACTGAATATGGAAGTTTATTTTCAATTTTTTCCCTGTTCCAGGGACATGCTTTGATCATATGTCTATATTCCTATATGCTTTATTTATTCCTAAATGTTTATATATCTATATTCCTAAATGTTTATAAATGATGATGCCCTCCACTAACTCTGATGCGTAAATATGCTATGACAGGGAGTCATTCTCATTTTCTACAATAACATTCTTACAATGTTATTGGCCATATGAATAAGGAAAAATTATAAATAATTTATTAACAGTTATTAAGTTGTTGTGTGAGAACTTCATTTTCATAATCTTGAACAAAGTCTATGGTACTTCATCCAAATAAAGGGAAGTAATTGAATAGCAGTAGTCTGAAGCTCCAAGAGGCCAATTGTGTTTAATTTCCCTTTCTTCATTTTGCTGATAACAAATAACATTGGCCTCTTTAATTATTTAAAAAAAATTAAAACTCTATTGCATCATTGCAAGTGTCAGTGATTATTATAAGTAAAGTTTCACCCTTTTTCCCATCTGTTATTTATTCGTGTAATCAATTAAAGTATGGATTCAATAAAACATTAAACACAATACAGATATGAAAATCAAGATTATTTTGCCATATGTCATGAATTCATAAGTATATTTACAAATTTGGATATGATTTTGCATTTCCAGTCTATGTGTTTATGTTTGATATCATGTAAAATTGATTTCATATGTAACTACCCAAGACTATTATAAAGGAAATAGCAATAAAGGTCGTTCAGGTGTCTCTCATTATTAATTGTCATTGTGCTCATTTTTCAGCGCAAGTTCAAAAGCATTATGTATTTAGAAAACCATGGCTTATGATCTTGAGTGTAATTATTTTTAAATTAAATAGTATTTCCTACTTTCCTTTTCCTCTAATAGTAAAATTATAATATTTATACAAATAATGTTAAACATGTAACAATGTGATTTTAACCATTAATTTAAATATATTGTTTATTATTCAAGGTAACTAACTACGAGAGCTTGTGGGTTTTGAACCTCACCTTTTGCAGAAGTTATGTGCATGCTGCAATGGATGAGAGAATCCCTAAGGGATAGTGGGGAGTAGCCCTAGACACCTTGCTTTAAGTTTTGGATGGCTATAATTGTGACAATTTGGTAAGTTACATCAGTTGTTATCTCCCTTTTTCACAATCTCCTGTATGTGAAGGATTAAATAGATTATTTTATTTATTTATTTTTATCCCTGAGTGGCAAGATAAAAGATTTTTTATTTAACTTTTAATATGTAAAATTTCTACAATATCATATATTTTTTTCTATTGAGATAATTCACATACCATAAAATTATCCCACAAAATATTCATATTTTCAAGTAACTTAAATCATTTAAAATTATACAAATGTACATTTCCCTTAATAAACAAAATGAAAACATTACAGGCAAGGTTTTCACTAACAAATCTAATCTCATTTTTCCCTACAGAGGGAGTTTGCAGTTAGCAGTTTGATGAATATACTTCCAAACTTTTTGGGGGGTTACTTATATATATTTTTCATTACATATAAACTGATCATTCTTATTTTTTTTATTAATCAAAAAAAAGAAAAGAAATTAACACAACATTTAGAAATCATTCCATTCTACACATGCACTCAGTAATTCTTAGTATCATCACATAGATGTATGATCATCATTTCTTAGTACATTTGCATCGATTTAGGAAAAGAACTAGCAAAACAGCAGAAAAAGATATAGAATGTTAATATAGAGAAGAGAATTAAAATAATAATACTAATAAAAATATATATATATATAAAAAAAGGAAAAAGAAAGAAACAAAAACAAAAGATACAAACAAACAAACAAAAAGCTATATTTCCATTACATACAAGGGAAACCCAATAAGACTTTGTGTAGATTTCTCAGCAGAAACCATGGAAGCTAGAAGACAGTGGGATGATATATTTAAAATACTAAAAGAGAAAAACTGCCAACCAAGACTCCTATATCCAGCAAAATTATCCTTCAAAAATGAGGGAGAAATTAAAACATTCTCAGACAAAAAGTCACTGAAAGAATTTGTGACCAAGAGACCAGCTCTGCAAGAAATACTAAAGGGAGCACTAGAGTCAGATACAAAAAGACAGAAGAGAGAGATATGGAAAAGAGTGTAGAAAGAAGGAAAATCAGATATGATATATATAATACAAAAGGCAAAATGTTAGAGGAAAATATTATCGAAACAGTAATAACACTAAATGTCAATGGACTGAATTCCCCAATCAAAAGACATAGATTGGCAGAATGGATTAAAAAACAGGATCCTTCTATATGCTGTCTACAGGAAACACATCTTAGACCCAAAGATAAACATAGGTTGAAAGTGAAAGGCTGGGAAAAGATATTTCATGCAAATAACAACCAGAAAAGAGCAGGAGTGGCTATACTAATATCCAACAAATTAGACTTCAAATGTAAAACAGTTAAAAGAGACAAAGAAGGACACTATATACTAATAAAAGGAACAATTAAACAAGAAGACATAACAATCATAAATATTTACGCACCGAATCAGAATGCCCCAAAATACGTGAGGAATATACTGCAAACACTGAAAAGGGAAATAGACTCATATACCATAATAGTTGGAGACTTCAACTCACCACTCTCATCAAGGGACAGAACATCTAGACAGAGGATCAACAAAGAAATAGAGAATCTGAATATTACTATAAATGAACTAGACTTAATAGACATTTATAGGACATTACATCCCACAACAGCAGGATACACCTTTTTCTCAAGTGCTCATGGATCATTCTCAAAGATAGACCATATGCTGGGTCACAAAGCAAGTCTTAACAAATTTAAAAAGATTGAAATCTTACACAACACTTTCTCGGACCATAAAGGAATGATGTTGGAAATCAATAATAGGCAGAGTGCCAGAAAATTCACAAATACGTGGAGGCTCAACAACACACTCCTAAACAACGACTGGGTCAAAGAAGAAATTGCAAGAGAAATTAGCAAATACCTCGAGGCGAATGAAAATGAAAACACAACATATCAAAACTTATGGGACGCAGCAAAGGCAGTGCTAAGAGGGAAATTTATTGCTCTAAATGCCTATATCAGAAAAGAAGAAAAGGCAAAAATTCAGGAATTAACTATCCATTTGGAAGAACTGGAGAAAGAACAGCAAGCTAACCCCAAAGCAAGCAAAAGGAAAGAAATAACAAAGATTAGAGCACAAATAAATGAAATTGAAAACATGAAAACAATAGAGAAAATCAATAAGGCCAGAAGTTGGTTCTATGAGAAAATCAATAAGATTGATGGGCCCTTAGCAAGATTGACAAAAAGAAGAAGAGAGAGGATGCAAATAAATAAGATCAGAAATGGAAGAGGAGACATAACTACTGACCTCACAGAAATAAAGGAGGTAATAACAGGATACTATGAACAACTTTACGCTAATAAATACAACAATTTAGAGGAAATGGACGGGTTCCTGGAAAGACATGAACAACCAACTTTGACTCAAGAAGACATAGATGACCTCAACAAACCAATCACAAGTAAAGAAATTGAATTACTCATTCAAAAGCTTCCTAAAAAGAAAAGTCCAGGACCAGATGGCTTCACATGTGAATTCTACCAAACGTTCCAGAAAGAATTAGTACCAATTCTCTTCAAACTCTTCAAAAAAATCGAAGTGGAGGGAAAACTACCTAATTCATTCTATGAAGCCAACATCACCCTCATACCAAAACCAGGCAAAGATATTACAAAAAAAGAAAACTACAGACCAATCTCTCTAATGAATACAGATGCAAAAATCCTCAATAAAATTCTAGCAAATCGTATCCAACAACACATTAAAAGAATTATACATCATGACCAAGTAGGATTCATCCCAGGTATGCAAGGATGGTTCAACATAAGAAAATCAATTAATGTAATACACCATATCAACAAATCAAAGCAGAAAAATCACATGATCATCTCAATTGATGCAGAGAAGGCATTCGACAAGATTCAACATCCTTTCCTGTTGAAAACACTTCAAAAGATAGGAATACAAGGGAACTTCCTTAAAATGATAGAGGGAATATATGAAAAACCCACAGCTAATATCATCCTCAATGGGGAAAAATTGAAAACTTTCCCCCTAAGATCAGGAACAAGACAAGGATGTCCACTATCACCACTATTATTCAACATTGTGTTGGAGGTTCTAGCCAGAGCAATTAGACAAGAAAAAGAAATACAAGGCATCAAAATTGGAAAGGAAGAAGTAAAACTATCACTGTTTGCAGACGATATGATACTATACGTCGAAAACCCGGAAAAATCCACAACAAAACTACTAGAGCTAATAAATGAGTACAGCAAAGTAGCAGGTTACAAGATCAACATTCAAAAATCTGTAGCATTTCTATACACTAGTAAGGAACAAGCTGAGGGGGAAATCAAGAAACGAATCCCATTCACAATTGCAACTAAAAGAATAAAATACCTAGGAATAAATTTAACTAAAGAGACAAAAAAACCTATATAAAGAAAACTACAAAAAACTGCTAAAAGAAATCACAGAAGACCTAAATAGATGGAAGGGCATACCGTGTTCATGAATTGGAAGACTAAATATAGTTAAGATGTCAATCCTACCTAAATTGATTTACAGATTCAATGCAATACCAATCAAAATCCCAACAACTTATTTTTCAGAAATAGAAAAACCAATAAGCAAATTTATCTGGAAGGGCAGGGTGCCCCGAATTGCTAAAAACATCTTGAGGAAAAAAAACGAAGCTGGAGGTCTCGCGCTGCCTGACTTTAAGGCATATTATGAAGCCACAGTGGTCAAAACAGCATGGTATTGGCATAAAGATAGATATATCGACCAATGGAATCGAACAGAGTGCTCAGATATAGACCCTCTCATCTATGGACATTTGATCTTTGATAAGGCAGTCAAGCCAACTCACCTGGGACAGAACAGTCTCTTCAATAAATGGTGCCTAGAGAACTGGATATCCATATGCAAAAGAATGAAAGAAGACCCATCTCTCACACCCTATACAAAAGTTAACTCAAAATGGATCAAAGATCTAAACATTAGGTCTAAGACCATAAAACAGTTAGAGGAAAATGTAGGGAGATATCTTATGGATCTTACAACTGGAGGCGGTTTTATGGACCTTAAACCTAAAGCAAGAGCACTGAAGAAGGAAATAAATAAATGGGAACTCCTCAAAATTAAACACTTTTGTGCATCAAAGAACTTCATCAAGAAAGTAGAAAGACAGCCTTCACAATGGGAGACAATATTTGGAAATGATATATCAGATAAAGGTCTAGTATCCAGAATTTATAAAGAGATTGTTCATCTCAACAACAAAAAGACAGCCAACCCAATTACAAAATGGGAAAAAGACTTAAACAGACACCTACCAGAAGAAGAAATACGGATGGCCAAGAGGCACATGAAGAGATGCTCAATGTCCCTGGCCATTAGAGAAATGCAAATCAAAACCACAATGAGATATCATCTCACACCCACCAGAATGGCCATTATCAACAAAACAGAAAATGACAAGTGCTGGAGAGGATGCGGAGAAAGAGGCACACTTATCCACTGTTGGTGGGAATGTCAAAGGGTGCAACCACTGTGGAAGGCAGTTTGGCGGTTCCTCAAAAAGCTGAATATAGAATTGCCATACGACCCAGCAATACCATTGCTAGGTATCTACTCAAAGGACTTAAGGGCAAAGACACAAACGGACATTTGCACACCAATGTTTATAGCAGCGTTATTTACAATTGCAAAGAGATGGAAACAGCCAAAATCTCCATCAACAGAAGAGTGGCTAAACAAACTGTGGTATATACATACGATGGAATATTATGCAGCTTTAAGACAAGATAAACTTATGAACCATGTAATAACATGGATGGACCTAGAGAATATTATGCTGAGTGAATCCAGCCAAAAACTAAAGGACAAATACTGTATGGTCCCACTGATGTGAACGGACATTCGAGAATAAACTTGAAATATGTCATTGGTAACAGAGTTCAGCAGGAGTTAGAAACAGGGTAAGACAATGGGTAATTGAAGCTGAAGGGATACAGACTGTGCAACAGGACTAGATACAAAAACTCAAAAATGGACAGCACAATAATACCTAATTGTAAAGTAATCATGTTAAAACACTGAATGAAGCTGCATCTGAGCTATAGGTTTTTGTTTTGTTTTGTGTTGTTTTGTTTTGATTTTACTATTATTACTTTTATTTTTTTCTCTATATTAACATTCTATATCTTTTTCGGTTATGTTGCTAGTTCTTCTAAACCAATGCAAATGTACTAACAAATGATGATCATGCAGCTATGTGATGATGTTAAGAATTAATGATTGCATGTGTAGAATGGTATGATCTCTAAATGTTGGGTTAATTTCTTTTTTTCTGTTAATTAAAAAAATAAAAGTGAAGGGATAATTGGAGATGAAGGGATACAGACTGTACAACGGGACTGGATATAAAAACTCAGAAATGGACAGCACAATACTACCCAATTGTAATGCAATTATGTTAAAACACTGAATGAAGCTGCATGTGAGGTATAGGTTTTTTGTTTTTGTTTTTTTTGTTTTTTTTTCTTTCTATTATTGTTTTAATTCTTATTCTGTTGTCTTTTTATTTCTTTTTCTAAATTGATGCAAATGTACTAAGAAATGATGAATATGCAACTATGTGATGTTATTAAGAATTACTGATTGTACATGTACATTGAATGATTTCTAATTGTTTTGTTAATTCTTTTTTTAATTAATAAAAAAAAAAAAAAGCTATATTTCAGGTGCAGCTTCATTCAGTGTTCCAACATAGTTACATTACACTTAGGTATTATTATGCTGTCCATTTTTGAGTTTTTGTATCTAGTCCTGTTGCACAGTCTGTATCCCTTCAGCTCCAATTACCCATTATCTCACCCTGTTTCTAACTCCTGCTGGTCTCTGTTACCAATGATATATTCCAAGCTGATTCTCGAATGTCGGTTCACATCAGTGGGACCATACAGTATTTGACCTTTAGTTTTTGGCTAGACTCACTCAGCATAATGTTCTCTAGGTCCATCCATGTTATTACATGCTTCATAAGTTTAATCTGTCTTAAAAGCTGCATAATATTCCATCGTAGGTATACGCCACAGTTTGTTTAGCTACTCGTCTGTTGATGGACATTTTGGCTGTTTCCATCTCTTTGCAATTGTAGATAATGCTGCTATAAACACTGGTGTGCAAATGTCCATCTGTGTCTTTGCCCTTACGTCCTTTGAGTAGATACCTAGCAGTGGTATTGCTGGGTCGTAATCCATTCTGCCATTCTATGTCTTTTGATTGGGAAATTCAGTCCATTAACTTTTAGTGTTATTACTGTTTGGATAATATTTTCCTCTACCATTTTGGCTTTTGTATTATGTATATCATATCTGATTTTCCTTCTTTCTACACTTTACTCCATACCTCTCTCTTCTGTCTTTTCGTATCTGACTCTAGTGGTCCCTTTAGTATTTCTTGCAGAGCTGGTCTCTTGGTCACAAATTCTCTCAGTGACTTTTTGTCTATAAATGTTTTAATTTCTCCTTCATTTTTGAAGGGCAATTTTGCTGGATATAGGAGTCTTGGCTGGCAGTTTTTCTCTTTTAGTAATTTAAATATATCATCCCACTGTCTTCTAGCTTCCATGGTTTCTGCTGAGAAATCTACACATAGTCTTATTGGGTTTCCCTTGTATGTGACAGATTGTTTTTCTCTTGCTGCTTTCAAGATCCTCTCTTTCTCTTTGACCTCTGACATTCTGACTAGTAAGTGTCTTGGAGAACGCCTATTTGGGTCTATTCTCTTTGGAGTGCACTACACTTCTTGGATCTGCAAATTTAGGTCTTTCATAAGAGTTGGGAAATTTTCAGTGATAATTTCTTCCATTAGTTTTTCTCCTCCTTTTCCCTTCTCTTCTCCTTCTGGGACACCCACAACACGTATATTTGTGAGCTTCATATTGTCATTCAGTTCCCTGATCCCCTGCTCAAGTTTTTCCATTCTTTTCCTTATAGTTTCTGTTTCTTTTTGGAATTCAGATGTTCCACCCTCCAGTTCACTAATTGTAGCTTCTGTCTCTTTAGATCTACCATTGTAGGTATCCATTGTTTTTTCCATTTTTTCTTCTTTGTCCTTCACTCCCATAAGTTCTGTGATTTGTTTTTTCAGATTTTCTATTTCTTCTTTTTGTTCAGCCCATGTCTTCTTCATGTCCTCCCTCAATTTATTGATTTGGTTTTTGAAGAGTTTTTCCATTTCTGTTCGTATATTCAGCATTAGTTGTCTCAGCTCCTGTATCTCATTTGAACTATTGGTTTGTTCCTTTGACTGGGCCATATCTTCAATTTTCCGAGCGTCATCCATTATTTTCTGCTGGTGTCTGGGCATTTGATCAGATTTCCCTGGGTGTGGGACCCGGCTGGTTGAAAGGTTTTTCTGTGAAATCTCTGGGCTCTGTTTTTCTTTTCCTGCCCAGTAGGTGGCGCTCGTGGCACTCGTCTGTCTGCGGGTCCCACCAGTAAAAGATGCTGTGGCTCCTTTAACTTGCCAATCCGAATATCGCAGTCGGCCCAGGAAACCGAGCTTGGGGGGCTGGCCCGAGACGCCAAGCGTGGTGGGAGGGCCCCGCTATCCAACGTTCCCAGTCAGACCGGGGAGCCACGTGCATGGAGGGGACCCCAGTCGCCAGCCGCCTGGCCGGGAAAACGCGCGCCCCTCGGGTATCTCACCACAGCGGATTCTCCCTGCCCGTTCAGCTGTTCCAGAATGGGGTTCGCTGTCTTTTTGGTCTCTGTCATGGCTCCGGGAGCTGTTTTGTATTTCTGTTTCTTTGGTTGCTTTTCTGGAGGAGGAACTAAGATCCGCCCGTCTTACTAAGCCGCCATCTTCTCCGGACGAGCTAGATTATTTTTGAAGTCCTTTACTCTTTCTAAAATAATTTTATGTTGAATGAGCACTACTGATTTTTCTATTGAAGTAAGCATGTGATTCTAAAATCAAAGAAAATGAACATATAACCATGAAGTCTTGTCCCAAGACTGACATTTCTCTGGAAATCAAATCTTAAAAATCAATGTGAATTTTTTACATCCTCCCATTACATAAAAATTAAACTACTTAATTTTTTGCTTTTAAACATAGCCTAAATCTACTCCTCAGAAACAACACCAGTTTAAACTATGGCTTTGAATACCTCCTATGATCATAAAAGAACACTACCAGAGGTATATACTCACTTGGTTGTATAGCAAAGTTCTCTGTGGATCTTCTTGCAGAGACTAGCTTTTCCTTTAAAATATCTTACTATTATCTTAGCACTGAGTAAACAAAGTAATAAGGTGTATATATATATATGTGTGTGTGTGTGTGTGTGTGTGTGTGTGTGCTCTATGATTTTAAATGTTAAAGGAGTAATTAAGTATGCCTGAAAAGCTTTGCTATTAAAAACTTGCTTGATATCAATATTTCCAAACAATTTCAAAAGGAGCAACCCTTCATTGCAAAATGAATTGCACAGAAGGTAGTACATATATGTATTGAAAACCTTGATTTACCCATAATGTCATGCATTTCAGGTCATTTTATTAATGTTATTATTTATCAGTTTAGATTTGGCCTCTGGATATTCTTTACATCCTACATTTGAATGAGAATCTAATACCAAAGCCTGGAACAAGTTTTAAATTTAATAACTTTATATTTGAGCACACTGTTTAATATCACTGTGTCCTTCAGTTTCCAAGAACTCATTACCTAAAGTATTGATAGTTAATGGGATCCAGGATAAAACAAGGACAGAGCTAAAAGAAGATTCTGACCCTTAAACTGGCTTATGAAAGAGAATATTGGCTCCCAGAACTGGCCAGAGTCCAAAGCCATATAAATGTTATGTAATATTATAGCTGTGATTAAAGAGCTTGGGTGCCTAGCACCAAGAGATATAAAGCCATCTCATGAGCAGCAGAATATCCAGCTATCACTTATATATCACAGAGAAGTAATGGAAAGCCAGCAATGTTATATGAATAAAAGGAAGTTACAGAACTGGAGAAAAGTGTCCAAATTACAATGTTTTTCTTTTAAGAATCTTTAAACATTAGTTTGGGGATTAATAAAATTTTAATGATTTTGTAAAAGGTATTGTAAAAATCTTCAGAATATGGAATCACTCTAGTAAGTTCTTTGTTTTACAGTAAACTATTTCAGTGGTTTTCAGGCATGTGCAGCCTAGGAGGAAAAGGTATATTATAGATGATCTTCGTGGTATGGTCTATATTCCAAGCCTGTCTCCTGCAACACCCCATGGAAATCACATCAGAGTGTATATTCTCCTAAAATTCTCCAGATTGTCACACTGCTAAGCTTTGCCACCAACACTCACATCCTTCCTCTCCCGTCTTTCCTTCTGCTCAGCAGGTCCTTTCCATTATTCCTCCCTGATAAAATTTTAGTCATCCTTTTTTTGGCATGACGTCTTCCATGAAAAGTCCCCTTCATCCCATAGCATTTACTGCAGCAGCTGTCCTAGTACCAGTTACAGGGCAAGCAGTGGACAAATACCTGCCAAACCAATGAGTCAATTAATGAACCATAGTTTCTTCATGCTAGAAGTAGAAGGTTTAAAACATTTTATTATGATTTAGAATATATTTTTATCCTTGCTTCCACTGTATTTTGAGCATATCGAGGGCTAAGTCTGTGTCTTCTTCATCTCATTTCCTCATGTTTATCAATGCCTAGTGCATTATGGCAGATACTCCTAACGGATTGGGATTGGATTGTCAAAGCTTTGCATTATGACACTGGCATCTCTATGCAGGGCTTTGGTGTCCTTCATTTTACAGAGGAAATATAATGTGCTAATGTCCCAACTAGATAATCTTTAAGTTTCTAACCTGATCTAAAAATCTGCATACTTATGCTACCTAATTGATTTCTTGTCAGGAAAATTGATATGAAGATAAAAAAAAAAATTTGTTAATTTTTAAAGAGATTAAAATTGGGTTTAATATTCTCTATTCTTCTTTTCTACTCTAAAATTTTGAAAAGGATAGGTAAATGGCCCCATTGAACTTATACTCAAGTGCCTAAGAAAATAACCAGTAAACTATCTGTTATTGGCATATGTTACAGTTTTCATCAAATCTTTGGCAAAATGCACTAATTTGAAGTGTTGAACATCACCATATCATTGCTAATTAAATTTATCCTGTTAAAATTCTGGATTTTCCAAATCTAAAATTCTAGCAGAACGCTCTTTATTTATCTATCAATTTTGTACTCAATAATTCCCATTTATACTTTGTATTTTAACTCTAATTCTTCAGAACAATAGTTTGTGGGAAAAAAATATCAATTGCTCTGAAAATTGATCTCACAGCCTTCAGGAATTATGTAATTTCCTGTTTCCTAAGCCTCTCTAGAAGTCTTGGATTTCACAAAAATAGAAAGAATCATGAATTTCACTATTCAGCCCATTTCATTGAAGGTGTGATCTAAATTATAGTAAAGCCATAATAGTGTCACTTAATATAATATTACATTAAATAGGATACCATTTTACAATTTATTTGAAAATATTAGATTCCAGAAACTTCGAATGTTATACATTTAAAATTTTGCACATTTAAATATATATTTTATAATCCTATACCACATATTGAATATATTCATAATCCACTTTCCCCTTTTTATGATTATCTATAATAAACTAAAACTGGAAAAGCTAGTCAAATTAAATAGTTTAATATTTTGCCAATACAATCTAGTATTTCTCTTAAATACTAATAATTCAATATTTGACATTTTGCCTATTATATTCTTCCTTTGTGATATTCATAAATTTCTACATATCTCTGTATATTATTCTTTTTAATGCACTTCCATAATTTCTTCTTTCTTTTATATATTTGTATATCTATTGTTCTTAATTCATTTGCTATAGCCCTGTCTTTTTAATATGAGATAAAATGCTTAATACTGACAAATAAAATCCAACTGGAAATGGCAATGCTAAGCCACACGTCAGCAAATGTGCTGTTCACCCAGGAAACAAAATTTAAATCAGCCGAACAGCAATCACCACTTCCTATACTGCCACTAACTTCCTTACTGCTAAGCAACAATCTGCACTAACTCTGTTTGGAAATGTACAGCATTAACCAACGAAGATTTCCTCCCAGTGTACTTCTTGGTTCTGTCTGTAAAGGCTGCTGCTCCCTTTGTTCAGCATATTTCCTCTCTAGCTTATAGCAACTGGAATCTCCCCAAATCATGAATTAATTCAATAAAATTCTTGAAAGTATAACCAAATATTATTGAAGTTTTGATTTAACAATCTGAAAACTACATGCTATCTCATATTCTCTATTGACATGTCTTTGACCATGGCTGTCCCATCATTATTTATGTAAAATACAATTTGCAAAGTGACAGATTTGAACAATATAAAATATTTTGAGATTCCACATATTTCATTGTATCGTTTATTGTAAATCATCGTAGCTGTATGTAATTCGTATTATCTTAGGAGAGGTATCAGTATTTGCATAATTAATAGGTTAACTCTCATTACACTGAAAAAAAATCACCAATTTTTTCAATGTAGTCAAATTGATACCTGAATAAACTGAATATTCAAATTTACCAACATAGAAGATTTTAATAGCCCCATCTTGGATTAGACTGAGTCAAACCATTGCTTGGTAAAATAAAGTAGAAAAAAGTAATGGAAGTATGCTAGCAAAAGAAGAAAGGTCAAACAAGAAGTAAAGATAATACTTTCTCCTTGATTAATAGAATAATTAATTAATTCCTTTGGTGACAATGTATATAATTCTTATCTATAAACCAGTATCAAGCTATTTGACAATTCAAGATCCAAAGTGGGAAATGGGATATATTTTGAAGACTATGATGAAATATGGGTTCCTCACACCAAAGAGACCTGCTTTACTGAGAAGTGTGTTTAAGCGTTTCACGTCTGTAAGGTCTTTCACTTGGAAAATGCTGGCTTTATTCTTCTTAATTTTGAATTTGTGAACCCAGATTATTTACAGTATATGCTTCTTTCTCTAAATCATATCAACTATTTTAAAATAGAAGTCATAAAGCCTTAGACTTTACAAAAACTCAGTCTTTTAATTACAATAGTCATCTATATCACGGTTTCAATGAAATTCAGAATTTCACCCATTTATTCCTATTTATAACGTTTGCTATCAAATCTTTGATTCTCCACACGCTTGTAAATACATGAAGCAAGAGCCTGTAAGCATCTCTTTTAAACAGGTGTGGCCCATCCCCCCCGTTGAGTGAAATAAATTGAAAGGGTTTTATTAGTTCTCAAGCTAATTCCTTAATTATTTCAAAAAACTTAATTGAAGCTGTTTATATTCCTTAAATTGCCTTGAAAGAACAACTAAAGTAAATCAGCACTTTCACTAATTACTAGCTAATTGATTATTTAAAATGTGTTTATTGAAGCTGAACTGTGACAGGTTTTAGTATATATGCCTATATTTCTCTCCTTTAGCTTCTTTTAGATGCCCCCACCCCAGTATTTATTCATTATGCATTAAACACTTATTTTAAATTTCTGTGTGGCACATTTAAAGCTACTTAAAATATTATTGATTGGTAAATTATCTTCATTTCATAAAGCAATATAAATCATATTTATGTCCCATGGAAACTACCCAGCATTATTTATATTCCTTATTTCCAATTATATTTTTTCCTTTTAGGATGCAGTTTGATAGAGTATATGATGGTTAGGTTCTGGTGTCAACTTGCCCAAGTGATTATGCCCAGTTGTCAGGTCAGAAAAGTACTGGCCTGACCATTTGCTGCAAGGGTATTTTGTGGCTGGATGATAAACCAGAAGGCTGGTGTATTAAATCATCAGTCACTTGACTCCATCTGTGGCTGATCACATCTTCAATCAACTACGGCCTGTCTCCCACAATCAGTTGAAGGCATTTAAGGAAGAAGGGAGAATCTTTCACTGCTTCTTCAGCTAGCGAGCCTCTTGCTGGATGTGGAGTTCATCCAGACCCTTCATTGGAGCCGCCAGCTTCGCAGCCTGACCTACAGATTTTGGACTCTTCCATTCCCATGGTTTCATGAGACACCTTTATAAATCTCATATTTACACCTCTTTCCAGCTGATTCTGATTCTCTAGAAAACCCTAACTAACTCAGCTTGGTACTGGGAGGGGTTCTTGAGAAACAGAATCTTAAAAATGGTTTTTATGCTTGGTTTTCTACTCTGACTAGACTCAGAGGCACTATGACTCTGTTTCCAGTAATCAAGATGGCACTGACAGTCCGTGGGGTGAGTTGGCAAGAGATACTCAAAATACCACCATTAGATTCTGCTGATTGTATACTTATGCGAGGCAAGGCTCTGGGTGAGAATGTATTTGACACCTTTATGGACTTTTGTGGAATTAAGAGGTATAATGATATTGACTGGTTGCTTTTAGATATACAGGATACAGTGATGAGGGAAAGGGATGAACTGAAGGATTCAAATTTGCACCTTAAGTGACATATGAATGATGTAAAAGTTTCCATGTGTGTCCTGAAAGAAAATCTTGTTTCCTATTGTTGCAGACTTGCAACCTCTGAAAACCAGACACAGAGCCTCATTGTGTGAGTAGAAGATTTACAGCATGAACTAAAACTTCAATCTTGCAGAGTGTCTGCTGTTAAAGTAAGGGGTTTGATTGGAAAAGAATGATTTCCTGAAACATGGGATGGCGATATATCATCACCATGATGATATATGATGGCAACAGGGAGAAGGAATACCTGGAATACCTGGAATCTGCTGAGCCTTTGCTAGAGAGACCTCTAACAGACTGCCCTGAGGAAAGCGCTTCCTGACCTCCAACCTGCCTTGAGTAAACAGCATACCAGCCTCTGCTCTCCACAGAGAAGTCTGTCATCCAACATCCACCTAATGAAATGAACCCTTCAGAGCCTGCTAACCCTGTAAAACCTCCCCTGGGGAAACAGCCCTCACTCCTCTGTGTGAAGTGAATAATCTTGTTTCACCAGGTGAAACTGCAACAGAATGTCCTGAGGTAACTGACTTGAAAGTCACTTCTATTTCTTTTCATGACCCACTTCCACTCCAAGACCTATAACTAGACTAAAGTCCTAATAGGCCCCAAAAGTTGATGTACAAAGTGTGACCCATGAGGATGTACACTATACTACAAAAGAACAGCATGAGTTTGCCAGCCTATGTAGACATAAATCAGGGAAAAAATTTATGTAGACATAAAATCAGTGTGGGAATGGATATTAAAGGTTCAGGATAATGGTAGAAGGAATATAAAGTTGGATCAAACTGAATTTATTGATATAGGCTCACTAAGCAGAGATTCTGCATTCACTGTTGTAGCTTGAGAGGTTAGAAAGGGTATTAACAGTTTCTTTGGATGGTTGACTGAAACATGGATCCAAAGGTGGCCAACATTACCTAAGTTCAAAATGCCAGAACTGCTCTGGTACAATGTGGGAGAGGGGATCCAGAGGCTTAGAGAGATTATAATGTTAGAGAGGATTTATCATGGAAGACCTTTCACCAGAACCTTGAGAAATAAATTTATGAGACTAGCTCCATCATCCCTGAAGAGCTCTGTAGTCACCCTTCTCTGTAGATCAGATATTACTGTGAGAACTGCTGTCACTTAACTGGAATCCTTAAACAAAATGAAGGTGATCGTATCCCAAGTTGCCAGAAGCCATGTGGTGACAGTTAATCATCTGTAGACAAGGTGGGTATGGCCATCATTATGGACAGAAGACTCAAAGCAACAGTGAAAATAATCTGATTCACAGAGATTTGTGGCACTGGTTACTGGGGTATCTAGAAATAAAATTGATGGGCAGTCTACTAGATAGATTCTTGTTTGAGCTGTATAAGCAGAAGAATTCTAGATCAAGTGAACAGAAGTCTAACTTCAATTACAGAAACAGAGAGTTGGGGTGCATGGGTAGTTCAGTGGTAGAATGGTCGCCTTCCATGTGGGAAACCTGGGTTCAATTTCCAGACCATGCCCCCCTCCCCCACAAAAAAAGAGAGTCATGGTCACTTAATCAATTCCAAGAATTGAGAGAGTTTACAGACCCAGAGCCTCTCCTGAATGAGGGGAGCTCTGGGTATCTTTGGGGAAGGACCCTTTTCAATGCTCAAAACTTATACTGATAAATTTCCTCCTAGTCTTTTCCAAAGGGACCTACGGTCTTTTACCATGGTGACTATGCACTGGGGAAAAGTTAATGAGCAAATATTTCAGGGATTATTGGACACTGGCTCAGACACTAATTCCAGGAGATCAAAACGTCACTCTTATCCACCAGGTCTGATGGAGGTCAGGTGATTGATGGAGTTGTAGCTCAGGTCCATCTCACACTGTGTCCACTGTGTTCTGAGATCCATTTTGTGGTCAGTTCCCCAGTTCCAGAATGAATCATTGGAATCAACATACTCAGCAACTGGCAGAATCTCCACATTGGTTCTCTGACTCATGGAATGAGGGCCATTATGGTAGGAAAGGTCAAGTGGAAGCCACTAGAACTGCCTCTAACTAGCAAATAGTGAATCAGAAACAGTACCATATTCCTGGAGGGATTGCAGAGATTGTCACTCTTAAGGACCTGAAGGATGCAGAGGTAGTGATTCCCACCACATCCCCATTCAACTCTCCTATTTGACCTATGCAGAAAACAGATGGGTCTTGGAGGATGATAGTGGATTACTGTAAACTTAACCAGGTGGTGACTGCAATTCTAGCTGCTGTTCCAGATGTGGTCTTTGCTTGAGCAAATCAACACATCCCCAGGTACCAGCTATTGATTTGGAAAATGATTTTTTCTCAATAGCTGTCAGTAAAGACCACCAGAATCAGTTTACAGTCAGCTGACAAGGCCAGCAGTATACCTTCACTGTTCTGCCTCAGGGGTATGTCAACTCTCCAGTCCTATGTCACAGTCTTGTCTGCAGGGACCTTGATCATTTTTGCCTCCCACTAGACATCACGCTGGCCCATTATATTTATGATATCCTGCTGATTGGACCTAGTTAGAAAGAAGTAGAAACTACTTGAGACTTATTTGTAGGCATTTGCATGTGAGAGAATGGGAGATAAATCCAAAAACATATGAGGGCCTTCCACCTCAATGAAATTTCTAGGTGTTCAGTGGTATAGGGCATGTTGAGATATCCCTTCTAAGATGAAGGATAAGCTGTTGCATCTGGCCCCTTCTATGACCAAAAAAGAGGCACAATATCTAGTTGGCCTCTTTGGATTTTGGAGACAACATATTCCTCATTTGGGTGTGCTACTCTTGCCCATTTACTGAATGACCCAAAAAGCTTCTAGTTTTGAGTGGGGACCAAAACAAGAGGAGGCTCTGTGTCATGTCCAGGCTTCTGTACAAGCTGCTTTGCCCCTTGGCCATATGTTCTAGCAGATCCAAATGTGTTGGAAGTGTTGGTAGCTAATAAGAATGATATCTGGAGCCTTTATCAGGCCCTGTAGAATCACAATGCAAACCCCTAGGATTTTTGGAGCAAAGCCTTACTGTCTGCTGCATCTAACTACTCTCCTTTTGAGAAACAGCTTTTAGCCTGCTACTGGGCCTTAGTAGAGACTGAATGTTTAACCATGGGTCACAAAGCTACCATGAGACCTGAGTGCCTACCAATAGCTGGGTGATATCTGACCCACTAAGCCATAAAGTTGGGTGTGCACAGCAGCACTCCATCATAAAATGGAAATGGTATATTAGAGTTAGGACTTGAACAGCTCCTAAAGGCACAAATTAGTTACATTAAGAAGTAGCCCAAATGCCTATGGCCCCCACTCTTGCTATATAACCTTCTCCTTCCCAGACCAGAGTATAGCCTTTAGGGGAGTTCCTTACAGTCAACTGACTGAGGAAGAAAAAACTTGGGCCTGGTTTACAGATGATTATGCACAATATGCAGGGACCACTGGAAGTGGACAGCTACAGCACCACAACCCCATTCAGGGATGACCTTAAAGGATGGTGGTGAGAAGAAATTCCCCTAGTGAGTGGTACTTCAAGCAGTGCACCTGATTGTTCATTTTGCTTGGAAGGAGAACTGGTAGAAGGTATATTTGTATACTGACTCAAGAGTTATCGCTAATGGTTTGGTTGGATGGTCAGGGACTTGGAAGAAGCTTGATTTGAAAATTGATGACAAACAGGTCTGGGGAAGAGTTATGTGGACAGACTTTTTTGAGTGTGCAAAGCACTTGAAGATATTTGTGTCCCATGTGAATGCTCACCAGAGGGTAACTTCAGCAGAGGAAGGTTTTAATAATCAAGTGGATAACATAGCCTTGTGAATACATATCATCATCTTTCCTCAACCACTGTGCCATTGCCAAATGGATTCATGAACAAAGTGGTCATGGTGGTAGGGATAAAGGTTATGCATGGGCTCAGCACCATGGACTTCCATTCACTAAGGTCAACCTGGCTATGGCCACTGCTGAGTGCCCAATCTGCCAGCAGTAGAGACCCACATTCAGTCCCCAAAATGGCACCATTCTCCAAGGTGATCAGCCTGCACATCATTACATTGGACCACTTCCATCATGGAAAGGACAGCAATTTTTTCTAACTGGAATAGATACATACTCTGATATGTGTTTGCATTCCTTGCACACAATGCTTCCACAAAAACTACCATCTGTGGACTTACAGAATACCTTATCCACCATCATGGTATTCCACACAGCATTGATTCTGATCGTGAAACCCACTTCATGTCAAATGAAGTACGGGAACAGGCATATGCTCATGGAATTCTCTGGTGTTACCATGTTTCTCATCATCCAGAGGCAGCTGGGTTGATAGAATGGTGGAATGGCCTTTTGAAGAACCAGTTATGGTGCCAACTCTACCTTGCAGGGCTTGAGCAGTGTTCTCCAGGAGGCTGTGTATGCTCTGAATCAACCATTCACTGTACGGTGCTGTTTCTCCCATAGTCAGGATTCATGGATCTAGGAATTAAGGGGTGGAAATAGAAGTCACACCATTCACTGTCACCCCTAGTGATCCACTAGGAAATTTTTTCTTCCTGTCCCTGAAATGTTAAGCTCTGCTTGTCTTCAGGCTTTAGTTCCAAAAGGAGGAGTGTTCCTACCAGAACACAACAATGATTCCATTGAACTGGAAGTTTAAGACTGTCATCTGGCCACTTTGGGCTTCTCATGCACTGAATCAATGCATGAAAGGGATTACTGTTCTGTCTGGGGTGATTGATCCTGACTGTAGAGGGGAAATAGGACTGCAACTGCACAGTGGAGGTAAAGAAGAGTTTTCCTGGAATACAGTAGATCCCCTAGTGTGTCTCTTAGTACTACCATGCCCTATGATTAAAGTCAATGGAAAACTGCAACAAACCAATCCCTGCAGGACTACCAATGGCCCAGAAATATCAGGAATATAGTTTTGGGTCATCCCACATGGCAAAGAACCATGGCCAGCTGAAGTACTTGGTGAAAGTAAAGGGAACATGGAATGGATAGTACAAAAAGGTAGTGATAAATATGAATTATGACCATCTGACTAGTTACAGAAACGAGGACTGTGATTGTATGGATATTTCCTCCCTGTTTTGTTATAAATTTGTTTGTATTTGTACATAAGCAAATATCTTGTTTTCCTCTTATCATATAAGTTGCATTGTTCAGGTTATAGTATTTAAGTCATAGGATATGAAGGTTAAGAATGACTGTTATCTAAGGACTTGCACCCTATTCTGGAAAGATGTAGTTCATTTCCAGTTGTACTCAGGACAGTTAAGTTTTGTTAGGTGAAACTTGTGTCTGTTATTGCATTCTATTTGGAAATTAAGCGTGTTTCAATATAATATGTATAGCTGCCAAGTTGAGAAGGGGTTAGGTTCTGAGGTCAACTTAACCAAGTGATTATGCACAGTCATCTGCTCAGGCAAGCATTGGCCTGACCATTGCTGCAAAGATATTTTGTGGCTGGATGATAAACCAGAAAGCTGGTATATGAAATAATCAGTCAGTTGGTTACATCTGTGGCTGACTACATCTACAATCAACTAAGGCATGTCTTCCACAATGAGATAATCTCATCAGTTGGAGGTTTTCAGAGAGAAGGGAAATTCTTTCACTGCTTCTTCAGCCAGCAAGTCTCTTCTGTGAAGTTTATCCAGACCCTTCATTGAAGCTGCCATCTTCACAGCCTTCCCTATAGATTTTGACACTTCCATTCCTATGGTTGCATGGGATATCTTTCTAAGTCTCATATTTACAGATCTCTTCTGTTTAGTCTGTTTCTTTAGACAACTCTGACTAACACTGAATGTAACAAACAATTGAATTGTTTATTAATAGGACACATCACGAGGAGGTAACTGTTTGTAATATTTTTAATGATTGCCTATAACATGGTAACTTATCCTTAGATTAATGGGAGTAATGCAAAGCTGGTAAATATCTGTCTCTCCAAAACATTGGTATTTTTCTGTGTTTTTCTTACCCACAGATCAGATCAGAAAATTTAGCAAAAATACCAAAATACTTGAAACCCAATTAGTTGTTTGTTTAACTTTATTGTCATAATGAAGGGTTATAAGTGGCAGGTGCCTTTGTGTTGATTTGATAAACCTTCTATGAAGATGATAAGAGTAATCATCACATGTTATATAAAAGGGAATAAGGCCCTTAAAATGTATCTTCTCCTCAAACAATATTATTATTTCTTTAATTCATGAATATATTTAACTCATGAATACACAAAAGAAGACTCATGCTTCCCAATCAATCTGGCTGATATTTTGCCTGGTCCTGTTTTTTTTTTTTTTTTATGGAATCCCTTGAAAGTCTTTCATAGTTGCTGCCTACTTTGGAATTGCTTCATTTGCCATTTTCATCTGGAGCACTGTCCTTGCTGTAAAACCTCAAATATATCAAGGCAATGTTTAGCAAATTTTGTTGAAGATAAAGAATTGCATGGAGAAAAACACCATATTTTAGAAAAACATTGAGTTGGGAACAGAAGATAAATGAATCAAAGAAAGGTACACAAGAAATGAAGAGGTACTATAATATTCTGACAAAGTAAATGAATGTAAGGTTAAATTTAAAACCATTGAAGGGAGGAATGAACAGTTGGGTGACATCTTTGAATGTACATGAGCTACCCAGCAAAGAAGAGAAACTTCAGAATGTAACCAATCAGGATTTGATATTGGAAGAAGAAAAAAATCACAGCCAACTTGAAATGCTGCATTTCAACGAGTGCCTCAAATATGTTCAAATTTACTATATTTCTTAATATTAAATGTATTATACTTTTCAATAGCTGCTAGACCCTGGGTAAAGCCCCTTTCTTAACTGGAGCAACAGGCCTTGATGATTGAGGATAGGGCCTCCCTCCTCTCTGAGCTGAAAACAGTCAGTCAGCAATGGAGAGTAGTCATGGTGCCATAATGTTTTTGTAATTACACATACTTATCTAGTCCACCCATCTACCTTTGGCGAATGAGAAAGTGAGGTCTAAGAGTTTCAGTGATGAGCTCTGTAGCATGAGATGTGGTACTCCCAGATGGCAGTGATGCTTTAATCTGGCATTGTTCCATAAGGTGTGAGGACACCCCTATTTGATCTTGCTGATCTGAGCAACACTATGGTGACTACAAATGCTGGTTGTCTTCTATGTGTTCAAGTTTCTTTCTTTCTTTCTTTTTTAAAAATAGCTTATGTCTTTAACAAATAAACTCTTTATGACCTACCCACAAAGTGGTGAAAAGTAGACTTGGCTCTTGGTATTAACTCTAAATAAATATAGGTTTTGAATCCATCAATAAATGGTGACAATTTTGAGATTGTGATTTCCTTGTGTAGGAGAAAAAATTAATTGTAAGAGTCAGACTCTGGAATTAGACTGCCTGGTTTTAAGACTTTGCTTTACCATTCCCCATCTCAAGTACTGAGGAAAATCACCAAATCCGTGTTAGCCTCAATTTCCTTATGTGTAAAAAGGGAGATAATGCTATTATATTATGTAACCTGGTATATAAAATGTCCTCAATAAATAATATTGTTCATGATTATATTTATAATCCTTATAAAAAACCTTAACATGTTTAAAAATAATTTAAATTTAGGCATAACTATAGCAATTCAAGGACTGTTAAAAGTAATAATTTGTCTCAAAATATGGTTGGAAATACCAATGTAGAACAAGGTAACTTGTGTATGGATGGAAGAAATACATATTATATATATATATATATATATTCTGTGCTAAAAAGATATATGCTATGAATATTAAGAAAAATATGTGCTTTGAATAAAAGCCTATCCACCTACTATAAGTAAACCAGAAATATGACTCCAAGATCAAGAACCAATAAAGCAAATAAATATATCATCAGAAGCAAACAGAGGAGAGATTCAATTTCATATCTTTTTTATTAGATAATGAATGCATTTAGGGCTGCATGTATTCCCTTCTAGTACTTTTTTCAGCCTCGTTCCATAGGTTTTGCTATGTATTACTTTCAGTTCTAAATATATCATAATTTTCAGTGTGACTTCCTTTTTAACCCATGATTTACATTGCACCACATTTTATTACCCAGGCATATGTTGCTGTTTTTATTGATTGTTTTATCAATCAGTTTAAACTAAATTATGCTGCTGTTGTAACAGAGTCCCACAGTCCTAGGGATTTTGAGTAACAAGGGCTATTTCTCATTCACGTTATGTTTCCTTGAGGATTGTTTTCAGTTTTGTTAGGAAACTTGCTCCAGTATCCAGGCTAAAAAATGAATCCTATTCTGGGCCATGTTGCTCTGTCAGCAGAACTGCATAATTGCTCTCAAATCTCCCACTTGAAAGTATCACACATCAATTCTGTTTACATTTAATTCACCAAAGCAAATCAAATGGCCAAATCTGGCATTGAGGAGGCCATGGAGTTTATTTCTCCTGCAGGGAAGGACAGAGGATACTTGTGAACAGTAATAAAATATACCACATTGCTTCTAATTTGTTAAGGTGAAGGAACATTGCTTGGATTATATTCATACTTTGGCATCAGTTGAAACTTACTTTGTAATGAAATGAATTATTTTTGAGTGCATATGATTTCTATTTGATAGATGCAGAACTCTGTGCATTTTGGATTAACTGAATCAAATCTCAGATAGCCGTGCTAATTTTTTCTACCATGTTCTGAAACGTGTGTTATGACATGAGTACATTTGTGGATTTTACCACTGAACATTGAAATTTCAATACTTTTGCCTTGTATAGGTTTTTGTATATTGAAGCTTTATTTGTTGATAACTAATATATTTTCACTTATTTCTAGGCTCAGAGTTTGTGTTTTCAATTTTCCATACTTTCATTCCTTGTTTGTTTTCATTTTCAACCTTGTCTTGGATTATGTTTCTTATTGTCTCCCACAACTCTGTTTTCTCTTTTGCTCTTTTGGAACCTGAGGATTATCGTTGCATTAGTTTTCTTTCTACTTTTAAATTTTGGTGAGTAGGTTTATTTTTAATGAAATGCTATGTGTGTGCATGTACAAGTCTGTCCCTCTGTCTCTTTCTCCTTACTAAATATGAAATTAGTAAATGAATAATAAATAGGACTGAGAAGGGATAGTCAAAGGGACAGTGAGAAAATCATGAATAAGTGGCATCCGGAAGAAAAGTTAAAAAAAAAAAAAAAGAGGTTCAAATAAAATTGAGTAACAAGCTATAGAATGTGGCTAATAAAATGAGGACTGAGCATTGACTATTGAATTTATTAATATAGAGGGTTTTTGTAACATTTAAAAGTAAATTTTAGTGGAATGGTTAGTAAAAGCTTATCTGTGGTAGCTTCACTAAAGAGTCAAGGGACTTTATTCCCACTAATGGTATATTAAGTAATTGGGACAAATTCCTCCAATTAGAAAAGTTCTATGAAATACAAACTAAGCATATGCTTGGAGATACCAGAAAACAGGCAGAGATTTAAAGAACCACCAAGCTAAAATATAGGGGGAAAGGTATGATCAAGGAAGAAGGGCTGGCACTTGAGGTTGCTTTCCCATGGGGATTGTGCCAAACTGGAGAGTGAAGTTGAGGGCATGAGAACCAGCCAATTGGTCAGCTTCATTAGTCTAAGAGAACAGGAGTTAAAACTCTGAAACAACCCCTGGGGGACTCAGGCAAAGCCACCACCTCCTTTTGGTTAAGACTGTACAAAGTATTACAAGCTGGGTAAAGAGAAAATAGATCCTCACCAAGAACTATAGCTCAGCTTTGAATACCCTCTATCTCTGAAATTGGATTAATGAAATCTTGGTAGAGGTGATGTAAATTCTCCCTGGGAGAAAATAATATTCTAGGTTTCAATTATTCCTAAAATTTTGAAATGAAATATCCCATATAGAATAAAAATAACCAGGTCTACTATGAGACTAAATAGGAATAAAAATCTGCAGAAAAAAAAAAAAGAGAGAGTGAAAAAAACAGGGAAAGAAAATGTTTGTATTATCAGACAGATATTAAAAAGGTATGATTAGTTTGTCAATGGATATAAAGGTCACCATTGTGAATTCAATAAGAGAACTATGAACTAAAGCTAAAAAAAGCCAAACGAAATAGAAAACTAGAAATATAATTAAATAGCTAAAGCTAGGACACAAAGATTATGTTTATGAGCAGATTCAATGCAAAACAGGGCAATTTTAGTGAATGTTGGTAGAACAAAAACAAGCTAGAAGGATGTGTGGAGGGAGGAAAAGATATCAATAACAGATGACATGGTAACAGAAAGAATTAATTTAAAGTCTCAGGAAGACTTTAAATACACACAATGGTGTGTAAGAAAAAGAAATGGGGTAAAAGTAAAGTTTGAAGAGACAATATCTGGGAAAGTTCAAAACAAAAGTCCTATCACATCACACTTTGAAAAATCACCATGGATCCCAAGGTAAATGATATAAAATATAACTATTCTTAGGCACATCATAGTAAATTATGAAAACCAGAGATCAAAAGAATCGTAAAAGCAACCAAAGTAAAAGACAGATCACCTTCAAGGAAAAAGTAATTATACTGAGAGTTGGCCTTAACACAAATAATAGAAACTGAAATATAACATCATAACTGTAAGACACACGTTGACCTTACACATGGAAATTACACATGAGCTAGCACTCTCAAGGGAAGAAACTGGGAAGTGAGTCACTTGTGTCTTAGTCCTGGCACAAGGCGTCCCATGTAACAGGAACTGCTGGCATAGGCAAATATTGGATGGAGGAGAGGCCCTTAGAAAATTTTGAAGAAGACTTCAAACACAAGAACCCTTGAAGGTACAAGGCCAAGGTAAGCATCTCACATGGCTAGGTTTAAGGGTGATAATGACTGCAATAATGTTCTATAATATGAAGCAGCCACCTGATCTCCAGTCTGCCCTGAGTAGATAGCTACATGCCCTCCAGCCTGCCTTGAGGAAACAGCTTCCTGGCCTTCAACTGACACCTGAAGAGATTAACCCTTCAGTGCCTGCTAGACATGTAACCACACCCTTTGGGGAAACAGCCCTCACTCCTCTGTCTGGAGAAATTAATTCTGTTTTATCAGATGAAACTGCAAAAGAATGCCCTGAGGTAATTGGCTTGAAAGATACTTCTGTTTCTTTTCATGACTGACTCCCAATACCCCACTTTTCTTCTAGGCCTAGAACTAAAGTTCCAGCAGGACCCAAAAGGGTGGGTACAAAGTGTGACCCATGAGGAGATGCACTATACTCCAAAAGAAGTGCATACGTTTTCCAGTTTATATAGACAGAAATCAGGGGAATATGTGCAAGATAATGGTGGAAGGAATATAAAGCTGGATAAGGTTGAATTTACTGATATGGGCCCACTAAGCAGAGATTCTGGATTCAATGTTGTAACTTGAGGGATTAGAAAGGGCATTATGTTTGTTAGGGTGGTTGGCTGAAACATGAATCTACAGGTGGCTGTGAGGGTGCATGGGTAACTGGCAGGGTACATACTTGCCTTCCAAGCAGGAGACCCGGCTTTGGTTCCTGAACCATACACACACACACACACACACACACACAAAAATGTGACCAACATAAAACTGCCCTGATGTAGTGTAGATGAGGAGATCCAAAAGCTTAGAAAGATTGGAATGTTATTGTGGATTTTTCATGGAAGACTTGCTCACAGACCCCAGGAGTCTCCAAAGGACATACCTTTTACCAGAACTGTGAGGAATAAATTTGTGAGACTAACTCCATCATCTCTGAGGAGTTCTGCACCCTTCTCTGTAGTGGACTGCTGTCACTAAGCTGAAATCCTTAAACACAATAGGGATAACTGGATCCAGAGTTGCCAAAAGCCACACGGGGGCACTTAATGGCCAATGACAATGTAGACATGGCTATCTTAATGGACAGTGGACTCAAAGCAACAGCTAAAATATTCTGACTCACAGCAGCCTATGGAGTTGGCTCGTAGATTTTGGGGTACCTAGAAGTACAACAGCAGGGCAGACTACTAAATTCTAATTTGATCTGTATAAGTAGAAGAGTTCTAGGTCAAGTGAGCAAAAGCCTAACTTGAATTACAAAAACAGAGAGTCATGGCCCCTAATCAATTCCCAAAAGAGAGCTGTTTATAGACCCAGACTCCATGAATGAGGGGAAAGCCTGGTCCCTTTGGGAAAGGATGCTGTTACACTGCCACAAATTTATACTGTTAGTCTTCCTCCCAGCCTTAACCAAGGAGACCTATGACTTTTACCAGGGTAACTGTGCACTGGGGAAAAGAAAATAATTAGAAATTTGGGGGATTATTACTAGAAGTGACATTAATTCCAGGGGACCCAAAACATCACTCTGTTCCACCAGTCAGAACAGAGACTTATGGAGGTCAGGTGATCAAAGGACTTTTAGCTTAGCTACATCTTACAGTGGGTCCAGTGGGTCCCCAGACTGATTCTATAGTTATTTCACCAGTTTCAGAATGTGTAATTGAAATAGAAATGCATATCAACCAGAAGAATCCCCAAAATGGTTCCCTGACTCCTGCAGTGAGGACTATTATGGTAGGAAACGCCAAGTGAAAGCCACTAGAAATGTTCCTACCTAGCAAAACAGTAAATCAGAAGCAATACTGGATACCTTGAGGAATTATAGAGATTAGTGCCACTCTTAAGGACCTGAAGGATGCAGAGGTGGTAATTCTATTCAACTCTCCTTTCTGGCCTGTGCAGAAAACATATGGGTCTTGGAGGATAATAGTGGATTATCATAAGCTTAAACAGGTGGTGGCTCCAACTGCAGCTGCTGTACCTGATGTGGTATCATTTCTTGAGCAAGTCAACAAATGCTTGGTGGGTCAGCCAAATAACTGGTATGTAGCTATTGATCTGGCAAATACTTTTTTCTCAATAGCTGTCAGTAAGGACTGTCAGAAACAGTTTGCTTTCAACTGGCAATGGCAGCAATAGACCTTCATGGTCCTACCTCAGGGGTATATCAACTCTTTAACTCTATGTCATTATGCTATAATCTTGTCTGCAGGGACCTTGATTGTTTCTCCCTAACACTAGACATTAAACTGGTCCATTACATTGATGACACCATGTTGACTAGACCTAGTGAGCAAAAAGTAGCAACTACTCTAGACTTATTGGCAAAACATTTATGTGTCAAAAGATGGGAGACAAATCCAGCAAAAATATAGGGGTATTCTACCTCATTGAAATTTCTGGGTGTCCAGTGGTGTGGGGCATGTCAAGATATCCCTTTTGAGGTGAAAGATAAGCAGTTACATCCAGCTCTTCCTAAGAACAAAAAAGAGAGAGAAAACACCTAGTCAGTCTCTTTGGATTTTGAAGACAACATATTCCCCATTTGGATGTGCTACTCTGGCCCATTTATGAAGTGACCAGAAAATTGCTAGTTTTGAGTAGGGACTTGAACAAGAGGAGGCTCTGTAAAATGTTCAGACTGCTGTACAAGTTGCTCTGATAGTTGGACCATATGATCCAAAAGAGCCAATAGTCCTGGAAGTGTCAATGCAAACAGAGATGCTGTCTGAAGCCTTTGGCAGGCCCCTGTAGGAGAATCACAGCATAGATCCTTAGGATTTTGGAGTAAGGTCTTGCATCCTCTGCAAATAACTACTCTCCTTTAGAGAAACAGCTTTTGGCCTGCTACTGGGCCTTAGTAGAGACTGAATACTTAACCACAGACCACCAAGTTACCATAAAACCTGAGTGCCTATCATAAGCTGGGTGTTTCTGACCCACCAAGCCATAAAGTTGGGCATGCACAGCAGCACTCTAACATTAAATGGAAATGGTATATACAAGATAGGACCTGAGCAGGTCCTGAAGGTACAAGTAAATTACATGAGGAAGTGACCCAAATGCCTGTGACCCCCACTCCTGCCACATCCTCTTCTCTTTCTCAGACCAGACCTTTGGCCTCTTGGGAAGTTCCTTACATTCAACTGACTGAGGAAAAGAAAACTGTCATAGTTTATATATCATTTGATGTAATATGCAGGTACCACTCAAAAGTAGACAGCTGTAGCACTGCAGCCACTTTCTGGTATGTCCCTGAAGGACAATGGTGAGAGGAAATCCTCCCAATGGGTGGAACTTTGAGCAGTGCACCTGGTTGTTCACTTTGCTTGAAAGGAGAACTGGCAGGAGGTGAATTTATATACTGACTCATGGGCTGTTGCTAATGGTTTGGCTGAATGGTCAGGGACTTGGAAGGAGCATGAGTGGATGATTGATGACAAAGAGTTCCGGGGGAGAGATATGTGGATAGACCTCTTTGAGTGGGCTAAAAACATGAAGATATTCATGTCCCATGTGAATGTGCACCAGAGGTTGACTTTAGAAGAGGAAGATTTTAATAAGTAGATAAGATGACTTGTTTTGTGGAAACCAATCAGCCTCTTTCCCCAGTCACTCCTATCATTGCCCAATGGGCTCATGAACACATGGTCATGGTGTCAGGGAGGGAGGTTATGGACGGGCTCAGCAACATGGACTTCCATTTATCAAGACCAACCTGGCTATGGCCACTACTGAGTGTCCAATCTGCCAGCAGCAGAAATCCACATCAGCCCCTGATAGGACACCATTCCCTGGTGTTTTCCTACATAGTGTTAGGTTGATTACATTGGACCACTTCCATCAATGAAAGGGCAGAAATTTTCTTCTAATTGGAATAGACACATACCCTGGATATGGGTTTCCCTTCCCTATATGCAAGGCTTCTGCCAAAACTACCATCATGGACTTACAGAATGCTTTATCTGCCATCATGTTATTCCACACAACATTGCTTCTGATCAAGTAACCCCTTAACAGCAAATGAAGTGTGGGAATGGGCATATGCTTATAGAAGTTTCTGGTTTTACCACATTCCCCATCATTCTGACACAGCTGGATTAATAGCATGGTGAAATGGCCTTTTGAAGACTCAATTATGGTGCCAACTAAGTGGCAATACCTTGCAGGAGGCAGTGTATGCTCTGAATCAGCATCCACTCCATGGTGCTGTTTCTCCCAAAGTCAGGATTCACAGTTCAGGAATCAAAGGTTGGAAATGGGAGTGGCACCACTCACTAGTACCCCTGGTGACCCACTAGCAATAAGTATATATATATTTTTTGTGAAAAATAACATATATACAAAAAAGGCTATATATATATATATATATATATATATATATATATATATATGTATGTATGTATTTCTTTTTTTGGATATTTCAGTGATGTTAATTTTCATTTTAATAATGAATAATATATTAATTAGATCTAAGTAGTATTAGTCAAAGCAAGTATTTACTCATATAGTTACCATTCATGGTATCTTCATTTCCTTGTATAGATCCATATTTCCACCTAGAATTATGTCCTCTCTGCCTGAAAGCTTCCTCTTATATCTTTTCCTTTAACTTTTTCATTGTATAGGATAACATATATGCAAAGCAAAGACATGAAACAGCAATAGTTTTCAAAGCACTCTTCAACATGTCCTGTTGTTACAGGACATATCCCAGAGTTTGTCATGGGCTATCATATGATCCTTTCAGATTTTTCCTTCTAGCATCTCTAGAATATAGGAGGCTAGAGGACTTAAATATATTTTTTACCACCACAATAAACTTTTTTACTTTCTTTTTTGTATGTGAAAAATAACATATATACAAAAAAGCAATAAATTTCAAAGCACAGCACCACAATTAGTAGTAGAACATATTTCAGAGTTTGACTTGGGTTACAATTTCACAGTTTTAGGTTTCTAAATCTAGTTGCTCTAAGATGCTGGAGACTAAAAGCAATATCAATTTAATGATTCAGCATTCATATTCATTTGTTAAGTCTTATCTCCACTGTATAACTCCACCATCACCTTTGATCTTTCAATCCCTTTCTTTAGGGGTGTTTGGGCTATGGCCATTTTAACTTTTTCATGTTGGAAGGGTCTGTCACTAATATGGAGTAGGGAGATGTAACTATCTGATGTTCTGCGGAGGCTGGACCCTCTAGGTTTCAACTCATCTGATCCAAGGACCCATCTGGAGATTGTAGGTTTCTGAAAAGCTACACTAATGCATGGAACCCTTGTGGAATCTTATATATTGCCCTAGGTGTTCTTTAGGATTGGCTGGGATGGTCCTGGTTGGGTTTGGCAGGCTGTGATAGTTAGCAATGTTTAACTGAAGCTTGTGTAAGAGCAACATCCAGAGTAGCCTCTCGACTGTATTTGAACTCTCTCTGCCACTGATACTTTATTAGTTACACTTCCTTTCTCCCTTTTGGTCAGTATGGAATTGCTGATCCCATGGTACACTGGGACTATTTTTGCCTCTTGTCCCTGCAATCTTGAGCTCTGCTGGTCTACAGGTCTTAGTTCCAGAAGAAACAGTGCTTCCACCAGGAGACACAACAATGACTCCATTGAATTAGAAGCTTAAGACTGCCACCTGGATACTATAGGCTTCTCATGCTCCTGAATCAACAGGTAATGAAGAGAAATGAACAGGCAATGAACAGACTATCAAGAGAAAATAGGACTGTAACTACACAATGGAGATAGAGATGTTTGGAAAACAGGAGCTCCCTTCGGGCATCTCTTAGTAATACCATGTCCTGTAATTAAAGTCAACGGAAAATTGCAACAACCCAAACCAGGCAGGATTACCAGTGGTCCAGAAATATCAGGAATGAGGGTTTGGGTCACTCCACCAGGCAAAGAACCATGGCGAACTAAAGTGCTTGCTAAGGGTAAGGGAACATGGAATGGGTGGTAGAAGAAGATAGTGATAAATAAGAACTATGACCACATGACCAGTTATAGAAATGAGGACTGAAATGGTATGAATATTTCTTCCTTGCTTTCTAATGAGTATGTTTTCATTTGTGCATAAAGCAAAATCTTCATTTTCCTCTCTAATTTATTTCCTTTATCCTGTGACATAGTTACATTGTTCATATTACAGTATTTAAGTAATAGGATATCAAGTTTAAGAGTGGATATCAAGGACTTGAACCCTTTTGTGGAGAGATTTAGTGCATTTCCAGTTGTATGCCAGACAACTGAGTGTTGTTAGGTAAAAAATAAAAAAAGTGTCTGCTATTGTTTTCTATTTACAGATTAAGTATGGTTTAAGGTGATATGTATAGATGCCAAGTTGCAAAGGGGTGGACTATGATGATTAGGTTCATGGGTCAATTTGGCTAGGTGATGGTGCCCGGTTGCCTGATCAAGGAAGCACTGGCCTACCTGTTGCTGTGAGGACATTTTGTGGACTTAAATTATGAGCATGTTGGTTGTATCTATGGCTGATTATGTCCACAGTGCTAAGGGGAGTGTCTTTTGTGATGAGTGATGCTTAATCTCATCAACTGAAAGCTTTTAAGGAGAATTCAGAAGAGAATCTTTCTCTCCACTTCAGCTAGCCAATCTCTCCCCCAGAGTTCATTGGGGACCTTCATTGGAGGTATCAGTTCACAGCCTGCTGTACAGATTTTGGACTCTTACATTCCTACAGTTGCAATGAGACACTTTTATAACTCTCATATATACTGATATCTCCTGTTGGTTCTGTTTCTCTGAGAACTCTGACTAACACATAGCATAACAGACACCTAAAAAGAGTTGAAGGAGTTTACCTCTTGGGAACAGGAATTGAAAGAAAAATATTGGGTACAGAATGCTTATTTTCATAACTTTACTTTTCCTTATATTCAGCTGATAAAAGTTAAATATCCATTTAAAAGTTTCAATGTTCATATGAATATACTTATAGTTAGCAATTGATGGCTCTTCTTAATTATAAGAGGTAAAATGTTTTGTGTTTGTTCTTTTTTCTGTTAGTTTTCATAAGGAAAAACTGAAGTGAGTTTAAGGTGGTATGTGCAACTGTGTTTTGAAAACAAAGGACAAAAAGAAACTTACCTACAAAGGCCATAGCAATAAAAGAAGAATATACATTTCAGAAAGATAAACAAAATATGTGCAAATTCTGTGAAATCTGAAATCCTAGAGTAGGATGACTCCACTAGTTTTAAAGGATCAATCAACCGCTTGCAAATGGTGAGAGAAAATAAAAGACAATTCAAGAAAAAGTCTGAAATTATAATGGCCTGTAGAAGGAATTTATGTTTGTATTATAACATAGGAGTACAAACTCTAACTGTAATGAGACTTCTTGATGTAGTCTAGAACAATTAAGGAAATGCTCTGGGAAAAGCAGAAGTTCCAAGAATGCATGGGATTTATCAGTTTTTAAAATTATATTTCTTATTATTTACAAAGATCATTTTATTGGTGAAACTTTCATACAACTGGCCTTGTGGAGATTTTCATCACTTCTTATGGTCCATCAATTCCCTGCAATATTTGTTAATGTTCCTTAGTGCCATCTCTTCGAATTCATCTCCTGGCTTTAGGAAGAGTATATTATTTTGTACTTCTTTTACTTCTTTGGCACCTTTCATCCTTGATTCATTACTAGACTTTAAATGCCCTGTTTTTAATTTGTTTTTCTTCTCTATACATTTCTTGCTTCAGTGATCTCATCCCTTCTCTTTTTTAATGGTCATCACTTCTAGGCAGATGACTCCCAAATGCATAACTAGAGTCTGACTAGACTCCCTAGTACCCACTGAAGTACTCAATAACATTGTGGAACAAAATGAATAATTTAATGAATACAAATTAGCAAAGACGATCAGTTTCAGAATATGATGTCATAAGTAACTCTGATTCTGTGTGAATAATTTTCTTCTTATCCCAGAGCCCACATTTTAGTCAAATCTATCATTATCTCTAACTTCACATTGTCAACATTGCTTTATCTGCTTTTTCTGGGTCTATTTGCATAAAAATTAATTTGGTCCATAATTGGTAACTTTATGAGGAGTGGAAGCAATGAAAAGGATTTGGGTCACTTTGATTGACTGTCTATTGGGCTAGTTTTTCATTGATTAAATCATATAAACTGTACAAAAACTCTGAAAGTTAGGTATTACCAGCTTGATTTTTTAATATGTGAGAGCCAGATGCTGAGAGAGTAATTACGTGTCCAAAGATGCAAATTCACATGTAACAAAAACAAAGATAAATGCCACCCTTAATTCTTTCTTGTTAACTATAACATCCTGCATCTCTGATTTAAAAAGAACATATTTTTAAAAGGCTATTACATGAATAATGTACTAATTATCATTTTAAACTGTGAAATTTAATTACCTAATGTAATAAAGGGATATATTAATTTGGCTAATCTTATTCTTGAAATTAATGGTAAATTAGATATTCAATATATAATCATGTGAAAATTATTACCCACATTTTTCAATGTCTTTTCTTCTAGAAAAATTTCTGAATATTGATTAACCAAATGTGGCAATGCAATCTGTAATGGAAAATAAAAATACAATAACTGCTATTTGAATAAAAGTTTGTAGCTAATCCACGGGTCTTTTTTTTAAATCTTATTGTTGAGTATTACTAAAGTTGCTGAAAGGACATATATTGATCAGGATAGGTTAATATCTAAAACATACAACTACAACATCACAATAGCTTCATTCCTGTCACAGGGTAGATCACAGAGGGTCTCAGACCCCTGTGTTTAGGAACAAGAGCTTTTCCATCTTGTGGCAACACCAGCTTTAACACAGCCTCTAAGATTAAATATAAAGTGGAAGAGAGAAGAGTGGGAACATGTAAATTATCTCAGTACATGAATAAAAGGAGAGAATGGAGTTGAATTGAGCATCCAAGTCTCTGCCTCAGTCTACTCTATGGTCACCAGAAATCCATTTCACTCTTCATTGCAAACTCATTGCTCCACAATAAAGAAGACATAAAATTCCATCATTTAGTGGCTACATTCATCCCATAGCCCAGAATCTGTAGGAGATTGTGCAATGCTTTCTACTACTAAGTTAAAATGTGTTTCCTCTTGGTCTGAGCAACCAAACTATGTTCTAAAGAGACTTAAGTCTCAACAATATACTATGGTATATCAGGAACAGATTAACTGTCATGAAAAAAATCTCAAATTAGAAAGAAGGAGAAGGGAGGGCATTAGGCATTTCCTTAGAAATGCTGGGATTTTGTGGATCAGTCATTATTTGGTGCCCCTGACCTGGGAGTGGGAGATGTTCTCCAATTATGATTGTTTCTGTTCATTAGCAGGACTCCCTTTACATTTTTCTTCATAAGCCCTAGAATGCTGCCATTTGGGGAGGTGAGTGAGTTTTCTTTGACAAATTTGGGGTGCACATTTAAAATATGCTCTTCCTGAATGTTATATATCTTTCTTAAACAGTCAGATTATTAAAAACTGGACTCAGAGTTCTTTGATAATGTTACACCCCACTGACACCTGAACTTATTGGGATTCTTATCTGTCTCCAGTCAGTTCCTTGTGCCAGGACCCATATAGAAATTACTTTAATAGCCATATTTCTTAAAATCTGCATCATTTTTGGGTCTTTGACCACTATTTCTCTCTTACTTAATAGTTGCTACCTTATTGTTATCAAGCTTGAGTGAAAAGCTGAAAGACTGACTTAATAGACCTTTGCTGCTTTCACCAACTTACTTCTGTCTCCTTTTATTTAGAAGTTTTGTCCCTAAATATTATGGATCTAAGTATCTAAACTTATTTTTTCTGACTAAGTTACTAAGTTTAATTTCTTCATTGTTCACTAATTGACCACAAGGCCAATGTTATATAGTCAATGTTTTTGTTAAAGCAGTATACCATTCCTGGTGTCAAAAGTACATCAGGGGCGGGCCGCGGTGGCTCAGCGGGCAAAGTGCTTGCCTGCTATGCCGGAGGACCTCGGTTCGATTCCCGGCCCCAGCCCATGTAACAAAAACGGAGAAACAGAATACAATAAAACAAGAAAATGTTTAAAAATGTTTCCCTTTCTTCCTTCCTTCCTTCCTTCTATCCTTCCTTCCTTCTCTCTGTCTTTCCTTTAAAAAAAAAAAAAAAAAAAAAAAAAAAAAAAAAAAAAGTACATCAGTCATGGTATGCTAACTGCTAAAACAACTGCCAAATCTCCATGGCTCAACCCAGTAACTTGTTTATATAATGAACATTGTGCATGCCAGGGGAGAACTGTCCCTGCTGTCATTTAGATACCTTAGCACCTTTCATTTTGTAGGACCATTATTTTCAATATATGGTCTTCAAGATCATTATAGAATGAAAAGTAAGAAATTGAAATTGTGCATAACTGCGTTTCATGGGCCAGGCCTGAAATCAAAGTGCATCGCTTTTGCTAGCTTTCCATTGACCAATACTCAAAGGTCCAATCTTATATAAAGGGAATGGACAGTTCAATTTTTCTCTGTGCACAGGAAGAAAAAAAGAAAATGGATATTGGAAAGAAAAGTCTTTCCCACAAGAAAATCTTGGAATTTATTTCATATCAGTTATTTGAAAGTCATTTAGTGACTTCTATGGATAACAAAAAAATTAAAATAATTTTATTTGATTATTTGTTCTGGCCAATGTTATATAAACTTATCAGTTAGAATCTTTATTAAATAAATGTTCTTCCTGACTTTTTTTTTATTGGGCATTTTGATGGAAATGTCCCTGATTATACAGGAATTCAGATCAGACTATTCTCCCTTTCTATAAGATAACTAGTCTTCCAATGTTACGTGTGTTAGTTGTCATCTAGGATTACCTGTCTCTTAAGGTACGGGTATGAGTGAAGGCACAATCATCCACTCAAATACCCAAGAGAAAATCAGGATTTTTTTTCTTTATTCTTTCTTCTAATGTGTACCAAACTTCTTAATCACTAAGTCCTTTCTATCATTCCTCATTAATTGGAACCACTAAATTCTCTCATCTACACTGCTATACCCTTGTAATGTAATCAGTTCCCCTAACTTCAGTCTCCTCCTTAGCAAATATGCAACTGGGATCATAACATTCTCAAATCACTCCTGTTGACCACAAGAAAAAGTTCAAATTCCTTAGGCTAGCAATCATGCTAATTTTACGTGTTAAGACCTGAGTACTCCCTTCCTTTATTAACTTTCATTCACCAAATTAAATCCCAAAGCCTGGCCATTGCTCCCTGAGGTTGACTTTTCTGTCTTTTGATCTTTTGCTTCTATAACACCCTCTGTTTCACAATACTTTTACATTGCAGTGTCTTTGTCTGTTTGGTTCTCTTCTCAATAAAACTTGTCAGATCCTTGAAGACAATAGCAGTGTTTTATTCGTCCTTTCGTTGCCAGCTCTTAATATATTCCTAGGTACATTGTGGGAACTCAGAAACCACTGGCTCAATGATTGAGAGGAAACAGATATTAGATTCTAACCAGTCTCTGTCTCACTCTCTTCAATCAAAAATAGTGCAGGGGCAGAGATACTCTCTAAATCACAGCTTTTAATAAACATCTTCAAAATGCACCTGATATACTGCTGTATTTTACACACAGACCAGAATCAATATTTAGGTGCCTCAGAACCTCTAGGGTATTACAGAGTATATATTGGAAGACATACTAGAAATTTCTGCCTCACGTTTTGTGACAAAGAGCTACTGAAGCAAGAGCTCTCTGACAGAAAATCTTAGCAGCAACAGAGTGAGACATTTTTGTTGTTCTTTGTTTCTATTGAAGAAAAGGGGAGTGAGATAAGAGGCTCCCATCCCTGAAAAGACCAGAGGTTTCCCTACTTTCTTTTTCTCTCTTTTCCCTAAAAATGTTGTGAGCATGTGGAACATGCAGCTGTGGGCAACAGAAGTAGGAGGTCTGAGGATGCAACCTGCTCGTCTAGAAAAGATGGTTATTGCTAAAGAATCACGATAGCAAAACAGAAAAAGCAGGGTTCTGGACACTGGTAACTAGCTGGGCTTGTTAAACACAATTTCCTGAATCAACAATCTACCATCAAAGCAAATTATCAAAAACAAACAAACAAAAAAAGCAAAGCAAAAGCATAAATTCAAGTTCAGTAAGTCTGAAGTTGACCCAGGAATAAGTATTTTTAAATAAGTGACCCAGGTGATTTCAGAGTAGTCAACTGACAAATTCCATTTCTAAATACATTGATGTAGAGTCCAGAGAAAATGTCTGGAGTTAGACTGCTGGGATTGAAATATGCTGCTTACGAATTGTGTTATTTGCTTTGGAATATACTTTCATCTCTAAACCTTACGGCCCATTTATGTTCATCTTTTCTTGTGGCATGAAAGCTTTCTAAGTAGTTGGTTATAACACAATCCTTTATAAGCAACTGTACTTCATGATTCCTCCTCAGCAAGTCCAACTTGCCTATTTCTCACCAAGACAGTGATCTAGTTTGAGCAGTAAGGCAATTTCTCATTTTACTTGGCTAAATGTTTTAGATTTTGTCTCTTAATGAAGATTAAGAAGGACTCATAATTATACCAAGAAAGTGTTTTCTGGCTGAAAGGCCAGCAGCAATGTAGCAGAGTTAAATGGGGGCTAATTAACACTATCAGCACATTACATTTCTTATCAGAAAGTAGTTCCAAGATACCCTTTATGAACTGCCTTCTATTTCACTTCCTTTGTCTTAATCTGGAACAGGTTAATCACTCTTAATCATAGGGGGAGCAAAAAAGGAGCAAAATATGCCAGATTGTTCCTGTTACACTCTAAGAATTGTGTATATTTATTAATGTGTTCCTTTTCAGAGCTCCAAATTAAGGTATGAATCACCTTGAGAAGGCTCCATTAGATATCAATCACAATTTTTAATGTTTTCAATTTCTTTCTCTTTTGTGAGGACAAAGGGAAATGTAAATTAACAAATGTCTGAATAAAGGTAAGATTCATTACTAGTCTTAGATTTGCACATTTTCCATGGTAAATATTTATTGATTGGAATAAATACTAGGGAATTATTAGTGTGGATTTGGATTCAATTCCTGTATTGAAAATTACCTTTTGTGCTTTTAAAAAGAATAAACTTATAAAATTTACTTATTTGCACATGAGTTCCAGAAGTTATATTAAATTTCAACAGTTTTTTTTTTTCTTGATCCCTAGGAAATCTCTGTTATTCATAGATTAAGATCAAGGCAAAGTGTTTGAATATCCTTCTACTAATTCTTAAATGCCATTCTATTCACTTATTTATTCAACATTTCTTGAGCAGTTACTTCATATCAAACTTAACATTACATTCTAAAAATATACAGATGAGTAAGGTGTGGACTTGCCCTCACAAGACTTCACATTAGTGAAGTCTACAATTTTATGCTTTACATTTAAGCCTGTGATCCATTTTAAATTAATTTTTGTATAAGATGTGAGATTTAAATTGAAGTGCATTTGTGTACCTATGGATGTCTAATTGTTGCAACACCATTTGTTCAAAAGACTGTCTCTCTTCCACTGACCTGATTTTGAAATTTTGTCAAAAATAATTTGAGTATTACTATAGTTATACATGGGTATTACTAAAGTAATACTATAGTTATAGAGAAAGTTCTAAGGTTTTTTTGCTTTGTTTTGGGAGACTTCCTACATAGAAAATCATGTCATCTACAAAATAGAGATAGTTTAATTTCTTCTGTCCCTATCTGTAGGACTCCTTTTTCTCCTTCTTGCCTTAATTGCTATGGCTAGTACTATGCCAAATAAAAGTGGTAAGAATGGACATCTTTCCTATGTTCCCAATCTTAGGGAGAAATCATCCAATCTTTTATTAAGTATAATGCTAGTTATAGTTTTATTTTCCTAATTTTATTTAAAATTTAGGAAATTCCCCTCTATTTTTAATTTGCTGAATATTTTTTTATTATGAATGGATATGGATTTAGTCAAATACTTTTCTGTGTCAATTGATATGATGATATGATTTTACCTTTAAGTTTATTGATATGATGGATTATAGTGTTTGGATTTTGGAAGTTGAACAAGTGTTGCATATCTTGATCATGCTGTATAATTATTTTTATACAATATAATATGCAGTTTGCTAATAATTTATTACAGATATTTGTATGTGTGCTCATGAAAGATTTTAGTCTGAAGTTTTGCACTGCCTTCATATATTTTTTTTCTTAGAGAAGATGTAGATTTGTGAAAAAACCATGCAGAAAATACAGAGTTACCACACAACTCCTTTGGATGGACCATAATTTCTGTTTCTTTATTTAGCTTGCAATATTTCGCTGTGGGCTGTGCATTTTAATATTTTAAGTGTTAACTCTGAAATTTATTCCCTGTGTTCTCTGTTTCTTAAGTTAGTATCCTACTAGTTGATGACAGAGATTGCTTTGAGTGCCAGAAGCTACCAAAAACAAACCAACAATGCAAAAAACCCTTTTCACAGTCTTTGCAAATTGGCTTCAGGTTGGCTGGTGCTCTCTTTCAAAGTTTATCCTTGCTTTTAAGATCATCCTGAGGTAAAGAAGTTCTGGGATCTCTCAGTCTTTTCTGAGCCTATGTCTTGTCCTGGGCTTGTGCTTACCCATGGTCTTAAGAATTACACTGTTTATAGAAATTCAAATGCCTCCTCTACTACCCATGAAATAGACTCTCTCCTCCTCCTGATTGCTATATTGTATTTCTTAAACTAGGTAATTCTTTGCCCCAGGTGGTCACTTTTACTTATTTTTTCTTGAACTATTTTACACTGTCCATAAATTGCTTCGGTCTGTATAGAAGATTCTGGGAAGGTGAGCCTGGACAGGTTTCCTGACTCAGGCTTTGAGACTGCCACAGTATTGGCACAGACATACAGGTACCCCACTCTGTGCATATAGGGTTGCTCTGCTCCCTCCGGGACAGGAGTGGGGACCCACAATGGGAGCACAGGCTAGCTCCAAGCTGTACCAGGCAGGAGTTTAAACAGGGCCAGCAGGGCTTTTTTTTTTTTTTTTTTTTTTTTTTAATCAGAGTAATATTAGACCTCATAAAAATGAGTTGGGAAGTTTTCCTTCTTTTACTTGTGAAAGAGATTATGTAAATTGCTGTTACTCCTACTTTAAATGTTTAGTAGAATTCATCAGTGAAGCCAAGAGAGCCTGGGGGTTTCCTTTGCAGGAACTTTTTAATTATGAATTCAATTTCTTTAATGGTTCAGTCCTTTTCAGATTTTCTATCTCATCTTTACTGAGTTTGGGGAATTTGTGGTTTTTGAGAAATAGTCCATTTGTTCTAGGGCATTGAATTTATGAATATAAACTTATTCTAATACCCTTATTTTATGTCAATAGCTGCAAAATCTGTGGTAATATCCCCTATTTCATTCCTGATATTAGGGATTTGTGTCTCTCTTTTTAGTTTTCAGTGTTTATAGAGTTTTGTCAATTTTACTGATTTTTTTCAAAGAAGGAACTTTTTGTTTCACTGATTTTGTTATAGTTATTTATCCTAAATATCATTTATTTAAGTTTTTTATATTTATTATTTCTTTTGTTAAGTTTTGTTTGGGTATATTTTGCCCTTCTTTTTTTAGTTTCCTGAGGTAAGAATGTAGGTTATTGATTTGAGACCTTTCCTTGTTTCTAATGTATTTAGTGCTAAACAGACTTTCTTCTCAGAATAAATTTAGTTGCATCCCACACTGAATTTGCATTTTCATTGAGTTCCAAATTTTTTTTCAATTTTCATTGAGAAGTCCTCTTTTAGCCATAGATTATTTAGAAGCATATTGTTTAATTGCCACATATAGTAGAGATTCTCCTTTCTATTACTGATTTCTGACCTGACTTCGTTATTGTTTAAGAAAACATGAAGTATGATTTCAACCCTTTTAAATTTGTTGAAGTTATTTTATGGTCCACTATATTATCTGTCTTGCTAAATGTTCCATGGCCACTTTAAATAAACATGTATTCTGTTGCAGTTCAGTAGAATATTCTATATATGTCGATTGGATCTTGTTGCCTAGTTACATAGTTCAGATCTTCTGTATCTTTAGTATCAGTGTTCTGGTTTGCTAGCTGCCAGAATGCAATATACCAGAAACAGAACGGCTTTTAAAAAGGGGAATTTAATAAGTTGCTAACTTAAGTTTACAGTTCTAAGGCTTTGAAATTACCCAAATTAAAGGAAGTCTATAGAAATGTCTAATCTAAGGCATCCAGGGGAAGATACCTTGGTTCTAGAAGGCAATGACATTCGGTGTTTCTCTCTTATCTGGAAGGGCACATGGCAAACATGGTAGTGTTTGCTAGCTTTCTCTCCAGGCCTCTTGCTTCATGAAGTTCCCTGGGAAGCATTTTTTCTTTCTTCATCTCCAAAGGTCACTGGCTGGTGGACTCTGTGGTTCTCTCATCCTTCTGTCATGGTTCTGTGGCTCTCTATCCTCGTTCTCAAAAGGAACTCTCTCCAAAATGTCTCCTTTTTTTTTTCATGGACTTGAACCCAGGTCTCCAGCATGGCAGGTGAGAACTCTGCCTGCTGAGCCACCGTGGCCTGCCCAATGTCTCCTTTTATACAGGACTCCAGTAAACTAATCAGGATCCACATGGAATGGGTGGAGACATGTCCTCATCTAATCAAGTTTATTACCCACAGTTGATTGAGTCACATCTCCATGGAGATAACCTAATCAAGTTTCCAACCTATAGTGCTGAATAGAGATTAGAAGAAACCATTGCTCCCACAAGATTGATTAGGATTAAAACATAGCTTTTCTAGGGTGCATAAATCCTTTCAAACCAACAATCAGTATCATAGTTCTCTCATTTGCTGAGATGAGCTGTTGAGGTCCTTAACTATAATTGTGGTTTTGTCTATTTCTGCTTTCACCTCTAATAGTGTTTCATATATTTTGAGGCTCTGCTGTTCT
Organism: Tamandua tetradactyla; assembly: GCF_023851605.1. Classification (NCBI taxonomy): domain Eukaryota; kingdom Metazoa; phylum Chordata; class Mammalia; order Pilosa; family Myrmecophagidae; genus Tamandua; species Tamandua tetradactyla. Next base: position 127,349,778 of record NC_135332.1, read on the forward strand.
GTGCATATGCATTTAGGATCATACGACTTAATGGTAAATTGATACTTTTATCATTTTGTGGTACAGTATCCCTGTCTATAGTAATTTTCTTTGCTCTAAAGTCTACTTTATCTGATATTAATATAGCTACTCCTCCTTTCTTTTAATTAATGTTTGCAAGGTTTATCATTTTCTGCCCTTTACTTTCACTCTTCCTATGTTTTTGAATTTGAAATGAGTTAGCAGCATATGGCTGGGTCATGTTTTTAATCCATTCTGCCAATCTGTCTTTGATTGGCACAATTAGACCATTCATATTTAAGATAATTATTGATATATTAACACTTAAGCTTGCCATTTTATTATTTATTTTTTAAATCTTTTTTTTTACATGGGCAGGCACTGGGAATCAAACCCAGGTCTCTGGCATGGCAGGCAAGAACTCTGCCTGTTGAGCCACCATGGCCTGCCCTTATTTAGTTTCTATTTGTTCTTTTTTTCTGTGGTTTAATTCTTCTCTATTTTCTTGCCTTTCTGAAAGTTATTTGAACAGTTTTAGAATTCCATCATGATTTACCGTGGTTTTGAGTTTATATCGCAGTATAGTTTCCATAGGACTTGCTCTGTGTATTACAATATACGCGTGTGACTTATGAACATCTATGATCGAGATTTTACCACTTCAAGTGAAATGTGTAATTATCACTTCCATTTAGGTCCTTTTAACCTTGCCGCTTTTAAATATTACTGGTTTGAGCAACAGGTGGTGTTATTTTTTTATTGTTTCAATAAGCAAATACAACTTGTGAAACTGATGAGGAAAAGGACAGTCTACTGTATGCCCATATTTCTGGTTTTTCTGATATTCCTTCTTTGTTTATGATCAAAAGGATGAAAAGATTCTTCCTATCCTTTTCCATTTGAAGAACTTCCTTTAGTCAGTCTTTAAAGGTATGTCTCCTAGTGACAAATTCTTTTAGTTTTCTTTCATCTAATAAAGTTATCATTTTCCCATTATTTCTGTGGTATTCAGTTTTACTGAATATAGAATTCACAAAAGACAGTTATTTTCTTTTCACCCCTGAAAAATGGTGTTTCATTCTAGCCTGCACAATTTCTGATTAGAAATATGCTGTCATTTGAATCAGTGTATCATTTCTCTCTCAGACTACTTTCAAATGATCTTTCCTCAGCATTCAAAAGTTTAATATGGTGTGACTTGGCATGGGTTTCTTTAGAATTGTCTCTCATTGGAGATATGCTCAGTTTCCTAGATTTGTAAGTTTGTGTCTTTTACCAAACTTAGGAAGTTTCCATCTATTATTTCTTCAAATACTTTTCCAGACTCATTTTTTCCCCTCTCTTTCTGGAACTCCAATAATTAAGAGTGTTGGATCTTTTATTATTATCTCACAGGTTCCAGAGACTGTTTTTTTGTTTGTTTGTTTCTTTTGTTTTGTTTTTGTCTGTTTTCTTTTGCTTTCAGATTGAGTGAATTGCATTATTCTGTCCTCAAGTTTACTGATTCTAACCTCTGTTATGTCTGACAAGAGTCACCTCTAGATAACCTCTTTTGTTGCTCAGATATAGACTCTCTCTGTAAGTAAACTGGGTGGATGAACTCACTGCCCTCCCTCCTATGTGGGACATGACTCTCAGGGGTGTAAATCTCGCTGGCAATGTGGGACAGAAATCCCTGGATGAGCCAGTACCTGGCATCAAGGGAGTGAAAAAGCCTTCTTAACCAAAATGGGGAAGAGAGAAATGAGACAAAATAAAGTTTCAGTGGCTGAGAGATTTCAGACAGAAACAAGAGACTATCATGGAGGTTATTCTTATGCATTATATAGATATTCCTTTTAAGTTTATGGTGTATTGAAGTGACTGAGGGAAGTACCTGAAATTGGGCTGTGTTCCAGTAGCCTTGCTTCTTGAAGACAATTGTATAATGATATAACATTCACAACGTGATTGTGTGATTGTAAAAACCTGGTGTCTGATGCTCCTTTTATCCAGGGTGTGGACAGATGAGTAAAAAAATAAGGATAAAAAATAAACAAATAGGGCAGACAAAGGCTGAAATAAATTCAGTAGATATAAATACTAGCAGTCAATGAGAGGGAGTGGTAAGGGTTATGGGATGTATGAGTTTCTTCTTTTTTCTTTTTTATTTCTTTTTCTGGAGTGATGCAAATGTTCTAAAAAATGATCATGGTGATGAATACACAACTCTGTGATGGTATTTTGAGCCCATTGATTGTACTCCATGTATAGAATGTATGTGTGTAAAGATTTCCCAATACAAATATTTTTAAAAAATAAGAACTAAACTAAACTAAAATAATGTGGGTGACCCTCATCCAGTCAGCTGAAGGCATTAAGGGCAAAATCTGAGATTTCCTAGAGAAGATCAAATTCTGTCACAAGACCGCAAGCAGTAGCCTGCTGCCCACTCTACAAATTTGGCTTGCCAGCCTTCATAATAACATAAGTCAATTCCTTAAAACAAATAGTTTTGTATATGTAGGAGTGTGTATTGCGTGTGTGTGTGTGTGTGTGTGTGTGTGTGTGTGTGTGTGTGTAGAACCTATATGTAGAGAGATACTATTTCTCTGGAGAATCCTGACCAATATATGACATTTTTGTCTTAGTCTATTAAGTTGGCATTGGTGGTTGTCAATTTGGTTATAACTTCAAGAAAATGAGTGAAAACAGGCAGTAGATGAGCATGAGAATCCCCAGACCACTGTATATTTCCATGTAAAGCTTTGGAAAGAGTTGGATGATAAACAATAAAAATGCATTTTTTTTAAAAAAGGAATATATTTATTATTCCAATCTTAATTCTAAATACCAAAGACTTTTGATAATTATTCAGAGAGGAAGAGTATCATAGAAACAATGCATGATTAAACCTCAGCTCACAAAAAAACAAACTGCTTCTGCCAAAAAAAAACCCCAAACAAATGCTATAAAATAATCCCTATAATGCTTAAATTTGTTTAAGCTTCAAACTAGTAAAAAATAGAGCATTAGTCTTTAAATGAGAGTCTATCAGTTATACAGTTAAATTGTAGTTGGATATTTTTAGCAGTGTCTTCTGATTGTTCTTTATTATAGCTCCAATATCTGTCACAGGCTTTTAGGGCATGAAATATGATCTAAGTCTGACAATATGTAATTTATATAGAAAATACTTCTGGAGAAAACAAGGAGAAGGATGTTATAGAGGTGAACTTGTAAGACAGCAATATATCTTAAAATATTTGATATTCATAGCAATTTTCTTCCCTTCTCAAATACTCCATTTTTGCTTTAGTGCATGCTTTAGAAAAATCATCAAATTTTTTGGTGCTTGAAAAAGTCAAGGGCTACTAATATGAAACTGTAACAGTTCAGAAAAGGCTGTTTGCTATGCACACAAATTCGTTATCTGCAAAATATGTGCAGATGAAAATTAATAATGTCTTAAAGAAATTTTGCTTTCCTCTTGTGACATAAAAGCTGCAAGTGAAATCTAGAGAAATGCAACTTATTCGCAATAGGAATGGATAAATTAATAAAGGTATAATTAACTGAAATTTGCATTAATTAAATGACTTGGAAGGTACTCTATAGGAACAAAATGTTGTTACATAATATGCTGAATTAATGTGGTTTCCCTTCAATATGAGGAAAAGGATTTAGCCTTAAGAAAGAGTGTTTCAAAAATAGACTTGCATTTATTTGGAATTAAATAGCTCAGACTTGATGGTTCATTTATTCTTTTGGTAGTTTCACTCTAACATCTTTCCAAGAATCATTTAGGTTCCCGAGAACCACAGACCTTGATGGCATTATAGAGATCTTTTGTAAAGCTGTTATTTTTTCTGGATTTTGTTCTAACGTGATGGCAGTACTATTGGTGGATTTTTATAAGAAAAGATGAGACTCTTTGTTGCATTTAGGATTCTGATTGCTGAAGTTGTTTATCATTTCACAACATAGCATCTGTTTCATTAAAATCCACAAGAATAGGTGTTATTATGCTGGGCAATTAATTTTGCTTTTACATTTTGGATTCTGTGAATGCTGCAAGTGTAAGATGGCCTTGTAACTTCCAAACACTTAGCTAGGATAAGTACACTTCAAAAAGAGAAAGTGAATAAAAAGTATAAGTTCAGTTAAGATACAAGAGACACATCTCTGCAAATTCTAAACAAAGGGACATGTAAAGCAGTGAGGGGGCTTGGCCCACAAGCATGTTATGCCCAGGATTACATAATTCTGTCCCTCTGCAATGATGCTGGACAGGCAAACAGGTTCAGGGTCATCGCTTGAAGAAAACATTGGGTGAAGATCTCCAGCTTATGAAAAGTAGCTAAAGAACTACTGGGAAACTACTGCCTTGGGTTTGTAGCTGCCAAATTACAAAGACAAAGACACAGCCTTGCAATGCAGAATTGAGCCAGATCACCTGCTGGATCAGTAAATATATTATAATATCACAGCCATTCCTGTGGCCTGAGCCCCAAACTGCCAATCTAAGATCTGGTTCTGGTTCTAGCCTGGAAGCCTTCTAGGAGCTGGGAAGAAGCAAATATAAAATCATTATATAGGATAATACATGGAAAGTCATTAGGAGATTGATGGTAAAGACTGTTTTATAGTACTCTGGTTATATAACAACAACCATAAATAAAGCAATAATGAAACTGATAATAACTGTGAATTATTAAAAATGCAGACTGATAATATTGCTTAATCTGGAAACAATGCCATCCATAGTGCAATTCAAGATTGCTTTAGTTAGTTTCATTTTTCATTGCATTTAGGTTCCAAAATGGAATATTGGAGTTTTGGATCTCTGAAGCAGAACAGCTTTTGGTGAGGACAAGATCTAGGACAAAACTCCGACAAAGGTGAATGGAATGGAATGAAGGTAAGAGATAGAGAAGTAGAGATTGGTTTGCTGGATAAATTATCTGTGATGATGATGGACTTGCTTATGATGATGATAGAAATGCCAATTGAAATAAATTCTGTAAATGTGGTACCAATTTTTCAATAACTAAATATGAGTTACTTAGAGATCAGAACATGTCAATAATAAGAGGAAAAGCCAAATATTTTTTGATTTTTTAATCAAATATACTTTTACTACCAGCCCAATAATTATTCAGTCATTATTTTACTCAAGGTATTTATCAGACCCTTTATTTTTCTATGTTTGTCTTCCCTATAGACTGCTTATTTTGTACTACAAGTAATTCATTTGTGTGGTTTACACTTATCAGTATCCCCAAATAGTTTATTCATATCGCTTCTATTTCCTATTTACACTCACCTCCTTTGCTGTCCCCACCATTTTCACATCTGTAAATACCATCTTTATGCTGATTTCCCATGTAGATAAGCTATCCATTTGATTATTTGACATTCATACTTATTAACATTGAGATGATGATTAATCAGAGTAATCTCAGTATTAACATTTGCAAAACTATACTTCTGATCATCCCCTTAAATTGCATGGTGCAGTCTTCTCCACATTCATAGAACATAATTCCATTCTTGGAGATAAGATTAAAAAGCACTGACACTTTTATTAATCCTATTCTTCTATTTTTGCTTTCAAATACACACCTTATCATTAGCAAATACTTTTATTTCTACCTTAGAAATGTATGTGGAGTCTGACCGCTTTTCACCATTTCCCTCATCCAAGCCAAGTTTATCTCTTGTCTAGCTCACCATAGTAGCCTCCTAACTGGTCTCACTGCTTCTGTTTGCCTGACTTTCCCTTATTCTTAACAAAGAATCTAGAGTACTACTGCTAACATGTGTTAGACCATTTCACTCATCTTCTCATCAATGTAGAAACCTCCAGTGACTTTCCATCTCATCAATGTAAATCCTGAATCCTATAAAATTGCATCTAAGGTCTTCCACTATCTACCCTCTTTTACCTTTTGGATCTCAACTTTTAGGATTCTTCCTATTTGCTATTTATTTGCAGCCATGGGGATTTCCTGTTGTTCTTCAAATTGCCAGGCATACCTCTATTTCAGGGTTCTTTTACACATGCTCTTTTTTCAACCTGGGACATTCTTTCCCCAGATAACCGTGTTACTTTCTCCCTTTCCACCTTCAGGACTTGCTCAAATGCTAACTTTTAAGTAAGTCTTTCCCTGGGCATGACATCTAAAATGGAAACCCTGTCCCCACCCTGGTTAGCAGGACTTATCTCTCTCTGTAACTGTATTTTCCCTCTCAGTACTTATCCTTTATTTGTATAGAAAAATATTTATCTTTTCAAAACTTATATAATACTTATTCAATTTGTTTGTTGAACATCTCACCCACCAAAATGGAACCTCAATAAAGGCAGGAGTTTTTTACTGTTTTTTTTTTTAACTGCTATAACCTTAATATGTAAAATATGCCTGTGTTGATTTGAAAGTATTATGTACTCCAGAAAAGCCATGTTCTTTAAATACAATCCTGTGGGTGCCAACTATTGTTAGAAGGACCTCTCAATTAGGTTGTTTCCATGGAGATGTGACCCTGCCTACTCAAAGTGGGACTTAATCTTTTCCTGGATCCCTTCATGAGAGAGAACTCAGAGCTGATACAGAGAGCAGAGAGATGAAACCAAGGCACAGATATCTGTAGATGCAAAAGGTTCTGAGAAAGCCATTTGAACCCAGAAACTGGGAGAGAAGATCAGCAGACATCACCATGTGTCTTCCTGTATGATTGAGAAATCCTGGACACAATCAGCCTTTCTTCAGAGAAGGTATCCTCTTGGTGCCTTAATTTGAATACTTTCATGTCCTTAGAATTGTTACTTGTAATTTAATAAATATCCTTTATAAAAGCCAATCCATTTCTGGTATATTGTGTTCCGGCAGTATTAGCAAACTAAAACAATGCCTGTACTCAATAACTATTTATACAATGAATGAATAAATGAATGCCAATTTCCAAATATATATATTTACATATCTTTAATGAAATCAAATGCCACACTCATAGTTTTATAATTATGTAACTGAACAAACACATAATACTGCAGCTAGAACTACATTTCCCTCTTTCATTTTTCCTGTAAATTATAATGACTTATTTATGGAAAAACTTTTTTGTTTAACTTTCATTTAATTTCAAATTTTTTTCATGCTTAATTTTCTATGTTCCTATCTCTATTCCAAATCTAAACAACAATTTATCAAATTGTCTAAAGAAATATGCACTAAATTATTATATATTTAAATATAGATTCACATTTAGGCCAAAGACCCAAAGGCTTTGAAAAGTAGATATATGTTTCATACAGACATTATGATTTATCTTCTCTGATGTACTAATTTTCTGTGCCTAATCTCAAATACTTATACAGAGCAGCTTTAATTGCGGTTGTTGTATATCATTTGTAAGAAATGGAAGGTAGCATAGAAGCTACCAAAGTTTGTGAAGAAAAATACCCACAGATCTAATTAGACAGCTATCTCTCTATGCCAATGTTCAAATCTTTAAAAGACACTTTAGGCTTTCAAGGAAACCTCCAAACTCATTAGCATGATTTTTAATGTTCTGCTTGATGTTAGCCATATCTACCTTTCCAACCTGATTTTTGCAACCCAATTTTCCTCCACTAATCCACTCTTAAATCCTGCTGATTTTGCTTATTTTCTGCTGGGATGCAATGATGTAGAAACACGGGGTTTCTATAGCAGTATTCCTGTATCCAGTCTCCTTCTTTATAGTTTTCAAGAGGGCTTTGAGAGAAGTGGCTTCCTGATGTCTAAATAACAGCCAAGACAGTGTAGGAAGAGATTAACTTATTTTTTTTTAAAAAATACTTCTCAATATTTAATGCAATATAGTAGTTATTTGATCATTTGAATTTAAGACATTATTTTTTTTTTCTTTTGGAAGATTGCTGAATAGAGGAGGTCGAGTTCAGACCTGCTCCAAGGTAAAATTAGGAAAGGGAGACTGAGATGGTGATTCAGAATACAACTGACCTGGGAGAGCCTTTTGCGCCACAAAAGGACAGCCCTTTTTGCAGAGCCAAGGAACTGAGAAGCAGAAAGCTGGAGCCCGGTGCAAAAGGCATGGAGCCTGCAGGACTGCACAGACTGGAGCCGGGGACAAGGAAGTAAGCCAGGCCACATTCCTTGAACATGCTACCTTCACTGGCACAGCCCCGTGACCTGCAATTCACCTCACACCTCATGAACCCACTCCCATTCCCCACACTCCAAGCCACCCCACCCCACCAGCCCCCAGCACATACCTGCCCCACACCACCACCACCCCAAGTATAGACCAACCCACCTCTCCTGAACCCATCCCGAGCACTACCTTGTTTCTTGGGGGCAGATGTGACCTGGCTGCGCAGGTCAACACTTTCTCAGAACTGAGAAGTGTGACTGAAGGCTGTGCACACGCGGGGTTCTAGGATACCTCCCTGTTCCCTGAAGGCTGTTGCCAGTGCATAAAGGCTACAGGCGCTAACCTCCATACCCAGGCTACCCCTGCTCCCCACCCATAGGGTCACATAGCCTCATCCTGCTCCCCCTGAGCTCTGCACATCAGTTTATGGCACTCCTAGACCTGCACATGTGCATGGGCCCCCAATCATGTCCTTCAGTTCTGGGACCTTCAGTTTGCAACAGTCCTGAAACCGCACATGTACACAGCCCTCAGTCACACTTCCCAGTTCTGAGAAAGTGTTGACTTGCACAGCCAGGTCACATCTGCTCCCAAGAAACAAAGGCGTAACACTGACCTCCTGCCACAGTTCCACATATGTGCACAAAGGGCCCTCTGTCCTAGACCAGTGCACACCAAGGTTATGCCCCCCCCAGACTGGTGCACACGCACAGATACATCCTCCTGGCCACTGGGTGCCCACATTCAAAAGCATCAGTGTAACATCCCCAACATGTGCCTCTACCTACCCTGAAATGAATCACCGCACAATTGTGACCTGCCCCATACCCTGCGCCCTGTAGCACATCCATCCCACAAACACAAGACCTTAAGCTTCTGAAAGAAATCAACTCCCAAAGTAAATCAATCAAGATACTTCCATGCAATGAAAACAACAGGAGGTCACTAAACATATCACAATGCAGGCAGATACAGCCCTGCCAATGACCAAATTAAAACACCAGAGGAGAAAAAGACATTGGAACAGCTTATCAAAGATGTTCATACAACTCTATTTAATAAAATAGTCAGATGGCAAATGCCATAAAGGAGAAGACAGTAAAAGAACATAGAGAGGAATTTGAAAGAATAAATAGAAAAATAATGAATATCACAGAGATTAAAGACTCTGTTGACCAAAAAAAAAAAAAAAAAAAACATATTAGAAGCACAGAACATCAGATTTGAAGAGACAGAAGAAAGAATAAGTGATACAGAGGACAGGATAACTGATTTTGAAGACTTAAAACAGCAACTGGCAAAAAAATGGAAAATTTTGAATTGGATGTCAGGGAAATGATAGACAAAACAAAATGCACAAATATAAGAATCATTGGTGTCCCAGAAGGAGAAGAGAGGAGTAACGGGCTAGGAAGAGTAGTTGAGGATATAATGGGGGGAAACTTCTCAACCATTATAAAGGACATAAATACATAAGTCAAATAAGCCCAATGAACTTCAAACAGAATAAATTCAAACAGGTCTTCCCCAAGACACATACTAATCAGTCTGTCAAATGTTAAAGAGAAGCAGAAAATTCTAAAAGCAGCAAGAGAAAAACTACCTACAACAACATACAAAAGGAAACCACATAAGACTGAGTTAGGACTATACAACTAGCACCAATGAGGTGAGAAGTCAGTAGTATGATATATCTAAGATCCTGAAAGAGAAAGACTTCCAGCCAAGAATTCTATACCCAGCCAAACTGTCCTTCAAAACTGAGAAAGAGATTAAAGTTTTCACAGACAAACAAGTCCTGAAAAAATTTGTCAACAAGGGACCAGCCCTACAAGAAATACTAAAAGGAGTTCTGCTGGCTGAAAAAAAAAAAAGACAGGAGAGGGAGGTGTAGAGGAGGGCACAGAATTGAAGAGTACCAATAAGGATAATTTAAAGGATAAAAAGAAAAAGGGAAAAGAATATACAGATCTGACAAATAAAATAAAAAGATAAGATGGTGGATTCAAGAAGTGACTTTTCAGTAATAACTTTGAATGTTAATGGACTAAATTTATCAATTAAAAGACACAGATTGACAGAATGGATTGAGAAATATAATCCAACTATATGCTGCTTACAAGAGACTCATCTTAGGCACAAGGATACAAATAGATTGAAAGTGAAAGGATGGAAAATATTTTCCATGCAAGTAGTAACCAAATGAAAGCAGGAGTAGCTATCTTAACATCGGACAAAATAGACCCTAAATGTAAAGACATCATAAGAGACAAAGAAGGATACTATATACTAATCAAAGGGTCAATTCACCAAAGATATAACAATCATAAATGTTTATGCTCCCAATCAAGGAGCTCCAAAGTACATGAGACAGACATTGGCAAAACTGAAGAGAGTGATAAATGTTTCAACAATAATAATTCTTGACTTCAATATACCACTCCCCTCTATATATAGAACAACCAGACAGAAAACCAACAAGGAAAAAGAGAAGTTAAATAACTTGATAAATGAATTAGACCTAACATACATATATAGATCATTGCACCCCTAAACAAAAGGATATACATTCTTCTCTAGTGCTCATGGAACATTCTTCAGGATAGATTGTATGCTGGGGCACAAAACAGGCCTTCATAAATTTAAAAACATTGAAATTATTCAAAGCACTTTCTCTGATCACAGTGGGATGAAACTGCATCTCAATAGCCATCAAAGAAAGAGAACATTCACAAATATATGGAGATAAAATAACACACTCTTAAACAACCAGTGGGTCAAAGAAAAAATTGCTAGAGAAATCAGTAGCTGTCTGGAGATGAATGAAAATGAGAATACAAGTTATCAGAACTTACAGGATGCAGGAAACACTGTGCTGAGTGGGGAATTTATTGCCCTAAATGCCTATATTAAAAAACAAGTGTTCTAGTTTGCTAGTTGCTGGAAAGCAATATACCAGAAATGGAATGGCTTTTACAAAGGGAATTTAATAAGTTGCTAGTTTACAGTTCTAAGGTTGAGAAGATGTCCCAATTAAACATGTCTATAGAAATGTCCAATCACAGGCATCCAGGGAAAGATACCTTGATTCAAGAAAGCTGGTGAAGGGTGGGTCACAGTGGCTCAGCAGGCAGTTGTTCTTGCCTGCCATGAGAGAGATCCAGGTTCAATTCCTGGTGCCTGCCCATGCAAAGAAAAAAGAAAGAAAAAAATAGAAGGCCAGTGAAGTTCAGGGTTTCTCTCTCAAGTGAGAAGGTACAAGGTGAACACAGTCACAGTTTCTCTCTCGGCTGGAAGGGCACATGGTGAGCACGGCATCATCTGGTAGCTTCTCTCCCGGCTTCCTGTTTCATGAAGCTCCCTGGGAGGCGTTTTCCTTCTTCATCTCTAAAGGTCTCTGGCTTATAGGGTCTCTGCTTCTCATGGCTATGTCATTCTTCTCTGCTCTCTCTGAATCTCCTCCATTCTCCAAAATGTTCCCTCATTTATAAGACTCCAGAAAGATCCACCCGAATTGGTGGAGACATGTCGTCACCTAATCCATCTTAACAACCACTCTTGATTAAATCACATCTCCAGGGAGATGATCGAATTACAGATTCAAACATACAGAATTGAATAGGGATTATTCTGCTTTTACAAAATTATATTTTGATTAAAACATGGCTATTCTAGGGGACATACATCCTTTCAAACCAGCACAACAAGAAAGAACAAAAATCAAGGGATTAACAGCATACCTGGAGGAACTTGAGAAGGAACAGCAAACTAACCCCAAAGCAAATAGAAGAAGAGAAATAACAAGGATAAAAGCAGAGCTAAATGAGTGGGAGAACAAAAGAGCAATAGAAAGAACCAATAAAACCTAAAGTTGTTTTTTTGAGAAAATCAATAAAATTGATGGGCCACTAGAAAGACTGACAAAGAAAAGAAGAGAGAGGATGCAAATAAACAAAATCAGAAATGAGAAGGGTTGCATAACCACAGACCCTGAAGAAATAAAGGAAATCATAATAGGATACCATGAACAACTATATGTCAACAAACTAGACAACTTAGATGAAATGAACAAATTTCTGGAAACACACAAAGAAGCTACATTAACTCGGGAAGAAATAGAAGATCTCAACAAATCAATCACAAGTAAAAAGATGCAACCAGTCATCAAAAATCTTCCTACAAAGAAAAACCCAGGGCCAGATGGCTTCACAGAGGAATTTTATGAAATGTTCCAGAAAGAACTAGCACCAATCCTGCTCAAACTTTTCCAAAAAATTGAGGAAAAAGGAACTCTACATAACTCATTTTATGAAGCTAATATCATTTTAATACTAAAACCGGGTAAATCGAATCCAATAACACATTAAAAAAAATTATATACCACAACCAAATGGGGTTTATACCAGGAATGCAACACAAGAAAATCAATTAATGTAATACAGCACATTAACAAATTGAAAGGGAAAAATCACATGATCATCTCAATCGATACTGAAAATCATTTGACAAAATTCAGCATCCTTTTCTGATAAAAACACTCCAAAAGATAGGAATCAAAGGTAACTACCTCAAAATGATAAAGGGAATATATAAAAAATCAATACCCAGCATAGTACTCAATAGAAAGAGACTGAAAACTTTCCCCTTAAGATCAGGAATGAGACAAGGATGCGCACTGTCACTACTATTATTCAACACTGTGGTAGAAGTTCTAGCTAGAGCGATCGGGCAGGATAAAGAAACAAAAGGCATCCAAATTGGAAAGGAAGAAATAAAATTTTTATTATTTGCAGATGACATAATACTATACTTGGAAAATCCTGAGAAATCTACAGCAGCTACTAGAGCTAATAAAGAAATTCAACAAAGTGGTGGAATATAAAATTAATGTGCAAAAATTAGTAACATTTCTATACAAAAGTGATGACCTAGATGAGGAGTCAGTTAAGGAAAAAATTCCATTCAAAATAGCAACTAAAAGAATCAAGTACTTAGGAATGAACTTAGCTAGGGATGTAAAGGACTTGTACATAGAAAGCTACATAACATTATTCATTGATATTAAAGGAGATCTAAATAGGTGGAAAGACATTCCCTGTTCATGGATAGGAAGGCTAAATATAGTTAAGATATCAGTTCTCCCCAAATGGATCTATAGATTCAACATAGTACCAATCAAAATTCTAGCAACCTACTTTGAAGACTTGGAAAAGCTAATTATCAAATTCATCTGGAAAGGAAAGAGACCCCAAATAGTTAAAAGCATCCTAAAATGGAAGAACATAGTGGGAGGACTAACACTCCCTGATTTTATAAAGCCACAGTGGTCAAAACAGCATGGTACTGGCACAAAGATAGAAGCATTGACCAAAGAAATTGAATCAAGAATGCAGAAAAATACCACCAAACCTATGGTCAACTGATTTTTGATAAGGCCCCCAAATCCTCTGAACTGGAACAAAATAGCCTTTACAATAATTGGGCATAGAAGTAGTATATCAGTAGCTAAAAGAATGAAAGAGGACCCCTATCTTATACCCTACACAAAAGTCAACTCAGAGTGGATAAAACACCTAAATATAAGAACTAGCACCATAAGACTTCTAGAAGAAAATGTAGGGAAATCTTTAAGACCTAGTAATAGGACGTGTGTAGCTTCCTAAACTTTATACCCAAAGCACAAGCAACAAAAGAAAAAATAAATGGAAAGTCCTTAAAATCAAATGCTTCTACACCTCAAAAGATTTTATGAGAAAGGTGAAGTGGCAGCCAACTCCATGGGAGAAAATATTTGGAAATCACATATTGGGCAAAGGTTTGATTTCCTGTAAATACAAAGAAATCATACAACTCAACAAGAAAAGGACAAACAACCCAAGTATAAAATGGGCTAAAGATATGAATAGGCATTTTTCTGAAGAGCATATACAGATGGCTCAAAAGCACAAGATGAGATGTTCATTTTCACAGGCTATAAGGAAAATGCAGATCAAGACTACAAGATAACACCTCACACCTATAAGAATGCTGCTATTAAACAAACAGGAAACTATAACTATTGGAGAGGATGCAGAGAAATCGTAACACTTATGCACTGCTAGTGGGAATGTATAATAGTGCAGTCACTATGGAAGACTGTTTGGCGGTCCCTTAGGAAACTAAATATCGAGCTGCTCTATGACCCAGTTATAGCACTACTTGGTATATACCCAGAAGAGCTGAAAGCAATGACACAAACAGACATTTGCACACCAAGGTTCATAGCAGCATTATTCACAATCACCAAAAGATGGAAACAAACCAAGTGCCTATCAACAGACTAGTGGATCAACAAAATGTGTCATATACATACAATGGAATATTATGCAGCAGTAAGATGAAATGATGTCCGGAAACACATGACAAGATGGATGAGCCCTGAGGACATAATGCTGAGTGGAATAAGCCAGATACAAAAGGACAGATACTGTATGATTCCACTTTTATGACCAACATGAACATGTAATCAGAGGCTTATAATACAGAATATAAGGACTTAGAGATACATAGAAGCTAGATATGAGTGAACTATTAGCTAATGAGGTTGAATTCCACTGTGAGGGAATAGATAGAAGTGAACGTGGTTCTCTAGTGGGTCTATAAGTAATATTACCATATTGAAGATGAGCAAGATTGAAAGGGTTCGTATAGACATATGATTCCCACTGATTAACACTAGAAATGTGAATTAGTTCTTGCAAGAATAACTTTAAAGATATGATTCATATATGAAGAGTGTTTAAGTCCAGGGTACAGGGGGAGAATTGCTATCGCATGCTATGGGTTATGTTCAAAAGGAAAACATCAGCGCTACCATAGCAACAACAGAGGTAAATAATGAGGGAGGGACAAGAGTTAAGAGGAAGTTTAGATTTCCAGTTTGGCGAGGGTGTGTTTATTGGTTTGCTTTCTCTTGGGAAAAATGAAATTATCTAAAATTTAGAATACTGATGGACTGTGGACTTTGGGCACTATATATGATGACTGTTGAAAGCAGGTAGCTGAAGGATGCGCTGACTGAGAATTAGATTGGCGAACGATGCTGTATACTTATGAACGAAAGTTGTGCTGCTACAAAAAGGAACAAAGTTGTGAGGCATGCAATGATGTGAATGAACATGTGGGACATTTGGTGAGACAAAATAAGCTAGAAACAAAAGAACATCAATGGTACGGTCACCTTTAGAAAATGCTTATCAGAAAACAGGGGCCTAGATTATAAGCTTTTATATCAGACACATTTAGTCCGGAGTGATTATTATTATTTCTGGATTTCAAGAAGCTCTTATATATACATATATATATAATCTGATATTTAGAGATAAGTACGAAGCCAATCAGATTGGGGTTAAAATAATTCAGAACACAGGGGTAAGGAAGACAGTGTCTATATTTTGAGAACCACATATACTCTTTGAGACCAAAGGAAGAAAGGTTTATTTGGTCTGGAACTGAGATTTTCTGTCGTGCGTGATCTAACTCAACCTATCTGTATAGTTCATTTGAACAATTGTAGCACAGGGAGCCCAGAATAAGAGGTCCTTTAATCCTATATAGATTATTGTAATGCCTGGATACATCCTAGAATATAGTAAGCAGATAATCAAAAAGTATTGGCAAAGTCCTTTAAGAGATGGGAGAAAGAATATGGAACTATTAAACCTTACCATCAAGGAATCCCCTGATATTGTGTCAAACTTTAGGGATACCCAAATCAATAGACCATGCCCTCGATCCTGAGGCTTACTCTTGTGAAGCTTATGTAGGGAGTGGAGAAACTTAGACTACCTATAAGCATGCCTAAGAGTTACTTCTGGAGGACCTCTGTTGTTGCTCAGATGTGGCCTCAGTCTCTCTAAACCCAACTCTGCAAGTAAAATCATTGCCTTCCCCTCTATGTGGGACATGGCATCCAGGGGTGAAGGTCTCCCTGGTGACATGGGAAATGACTCCCAGGGATGAATTCGGCCCTGGCACTATGGGAATCAACAATTCCATCCTGACCAAAAGGGGGAAAAGAAGTGTAACAAATAAAGTATCCATGGCAGAGAGAGTTCAAATAGAGTCAAGGGGCTACTCTGAAGGTTGCTCTTATGCAAGCTTCAGGTAGACCTTGGTACCTATCATAACCTGCCAAACCCCAACCAGGACCATTCCAGCCAATCCTAAAGAACACCTAAGACAATATATAAGATTCCACAAGAGTTCCAGGCACTAGAGTAATTTTTCCAGAAACCTACAACCTCCAGATGGGTCCCTGGACCAGATAAGTTCTGAAACCTAGAGGACCCAGCCTCTCCAGAACATCATCTCTCTCTATATTACTGACAGACCCTTCCAAGAAAAAGTTAGAATGATCACAGCCCAAATACCCTTAAAGAGAGGGATAGAAAGATCAAAGGTGATGGTGGAGTTATACAGTGAAGATACAATTTAACAAATGAATATGAATGCTGAATCATTAAATTGATATCTCTTTTAGTCTTCAGTAGAAGCAGCTAGAAGTAAAAATCTAAAATTCTGTAATTATAACCCATGTCATCTCTGAAATATGTTCTACAAATAATTGTGGGGCTGCGTTTCACAATTTATTGCTTTTTTGTATATATGTTACTTTTCACAAAAAAAGAAGGAAAAAAGTTTATTGTGATAATAAAAAATATTTAAGCATTCTAGCCTCCTATATACTGGAGTAGCTAGAAGGAAAAAATTCTGAGAGGATCATATGGTAACCCATGATAAACTCTGGGATCTGTCCTGCAACGTCTTGTTGAAGAGTGCTTTGAAAACTATTGCCTTTTTATTTCTTTGCTTTGTATACGTGTTATACTATGCAATAAAAAAGTTATTTTTTTTTCTTTTCTTCTAAAATAGATATTCCACCACCTACTATTTGTAGACCTAAAAACAAATGGATGAACAAATTGAAGTCTCAGGATCAAACATCTTGGCTTTCTAATTTTTAATGTTATTGAAGGTTCTGTAGACTTTTGTTTTTTTTGTAACTGAGAGAAATAAGAATGACAATTACAATCAGCCTTCAAGTGGATTTTAGAAAAATAACTATTAAAACTGCCATAGTTTGATGGTGTTGGGAGGTGACAGAGATAGAGCATGACTGATGATTGGCAAGGATAACTGTCAGCTTCAAGCCAGGCATTCCATCATGTCAGAGCAGTGGCAGGAAGTTGGCAATAGAACCAACACTCATTTTTACATGTACAGTGCTTTATCATTCAAAGACATCTCTTGAAGTACTTTACAAAACCGTACATTCACTGAACAAAACAGCAATATCAAGCAAGCAACTGAAATCTAAATAGGGGTAAAACTGATCCTTATAAATTTGATTGAAATGAACAGAATATCTTCGGGCATGCTGACTTGAAGGAAAGATCTTTAATAGTCAGGACATGAAGTCTCATTGTGGGGTGTTTATTCGGTGACCATTTTTGTAGACTTATGCAAATAACACCAGGAGATACTTAAGTTTAGCAGAGTCAGTCATTACAGAGACACAAGTAGAAGAATAATTTCCAACACTTAAAAATATTTTTTTAGGTCTCAGAGAAGGTACAAAGCAAATACATCACCTAGGAATGTTCATGAACAAACAGTATAAATTCGTTCTTCTGGAACAATATGCTGAAATGTTTAAGGATAAGGGTAAAGAAAAATAGCAATGCCTATGCCATTGTTTACATTTCAGAGAGAAAAATAGGAAGATAAAAAGGGTCCTTATTAAAATATGCTCTCTTTCTGAATAGTATTTAGCAATTGTGCATTTTATTGGTGACAAAGAATAAACTTTTGTGCTCACAGTCCTAAACTAAACAACTTAAATTTGGGGACATCTGAAAAAGCAAATTAATGCACAGTGCTTAAGGTTTTGTATATATGATTTAGTGCAAGGTTTCTTAGTTTTGGCATTTCTGATATTTTGGACCAAATAATTTTCTATTTGGGGACAAGAAGTGTTCCTGTCCATTGTAGGATGTTTAGCAACATCCCTTGCTTCTACCCACTAGATGCCACTAATATCCCCTGACTTGTGACCATCAAAAATCTATTCCATATTGCCAAATGTTCTTTGGGTGGAAAAAATCACCTGCTGTTGAGAGCTACTGATTTAATGTCATAGAAGTCAGTTCTGTTGAGGTGCTGCTTCTAACGTCCCACCTGTAGGAGCTGTTGCTTTTACCAATCCTTTAATATGCTCAATTTTATTAGTGCATTTAACTTATCACACTTAATAACTCATCACTTCTCCAAGGCCAGCACAAGGCCAGCACATAGTACTTACACAATAAGTAATAAATATTTGTTTACTGAAGAAATGTCCTTAATTGCTATAAATCACGAGTTCAAGTACAAAACTTATGAAAATAGTATGGACAAAATAGTTTAAAAGAAGGACATGTTTGTTTTATAGAAAAATAGCTTAAGGCTCCAATAAGCAACACAGAGACTAAAGGTAATGCACGGTTATGGGACGGCTGAGTCTAATAGCTAAATTTATCATCTCTGGTTCCTAAGCATAAACATCATATTATCCTCCTAAGGCAAGGAGGTATTAACTCAGACCTCCAAAATTAAATAATTTCAATAAAAATAGATTGGTCATACTCATGCTATTAGAATGTAGGAGTGTGCTGTTATAGGCGTATTAACCTGTTTTATGGTAAAACTCACATCAGCACTGTGGGGCCATTCAAATCATTTTATCAAGAGTATAAAACATAGTCCGGAGGGAAGTGTTATCAGTTTAATGTAAGCTTGCAAGTAAAAAATTATAGGACTATATGTCTTCTGTGAGGTCTTAATTTATTTGGTTCACTTGGGGAATAACATTAAATGAGCCCACATTTTCTTTTATAAAAATGTAAAATACACAGCTACAGGATACAATACCTTATTTTGAAATTGTATTTCCAGTGCAAAAGTTATCTGCTATGAACTCCTTATTTTCTATAGCCTTATTTTCCTTTTCCTAGGTTGAATGAAATATTCAAGAAAAATAAAACATTTTTTTCTGTCTTTTAGTGATAACTGAGAAAGGTTTCTCTTACACAATATTTACTCTTGCGGATTATCCTTTTCATCCTAGCTTAACTTAGGCAGGTAAGTTCATGGCTCATTATTCTTTTCTTCTTCCTAATTGTTCTTATAAGGATATGTGGCTAATCACACTTTAAAACAATATATTTTGCCCTGTAATATTTATGGATGCTTCCTTAATATTTTCATTTTCATTAGCTCTAGGGTTTTCAGAAACAATATCAAAACTATCTTAGGATAGCAAAAATGAACACATTTTTTAAAAAAAATTTTGCTTTTTATTATAATTCACTGATTTGATTTTTTCTCAATTCTTATTCCACAGTTATCGCCAAAATTCTACCATTTTATATCCAATAATATTTTAAGTGTTTGTTTCCCCCTTTTATTATTCAATAGATAACACTGTTTTTGTGTGTCTGTGTCTGTGAGTGTGTTTCTCAAGAGATTATATTTGAGCATCTATTTTGGTATTATGTTGTTCTGAACAAAGATATATTAAATACTTGTCTTTGTCCTTTAGGTACTTATGTCTACTAATTGGATTCAATATTAAAAGAATATTGTAATACCTTCTATTTTTTAAACATACAAATGTGCCAGACACTTCTCTGGGCATCTGATATAGGTGAACAAACATGGCAAATGTTATAGCCACTGCAGGATTATCTGATTGCTGCGCTAATAGACTGGATTTATTAATAACAACCAAACATCAGTTCACTTGGGTAGACCTGAAAGTCTTAGCCATTTTGGTCTGTAATGGATCTTTGTAACCTCAAAAGAGCTCCAAATAAATGCCAGTATCTGGCCTTTATCCATAGTCTAATAAACTATCTAATACTCTTTACCACCTCTTCATGTCTGTAGAGGATGGAGTAGGGTTAGGAATTGATAGTTTAGAAAATTTAAAATATATTTGTGTATTCATGTGCATTTTCTAAGTTTCTTCTGTATGCCAAGCAGAAATAGCAATGCTATGTTTAAATGGACTAGAATGAATGAATAAAAGTTCTGTAAAAACAAAGCAAAATTAGAAGAGGAAAAAATGTATGGGTGCCCCAAAAGAACTGTGTAAAAAAATTTAAAAGAAACTGTAGACGTAAAAGAGAGGGAGTAACTGACTACATGGAAACTTCAAGACTTTGCAGATGGCATCACTAGAGCTAGATGTCAATAATACAGGCGAGAATTCTCTAAGTGGAAAAGGAAAAGAAGCGTAGAGAAAAGACTGTGAATAAAACAGTAGCCATGTAAGAGTTTTAGACTTGGTTTGGTGGCGAAATGTAAAAGTTGTGGGAAATAGTTAACGGATATAACACCCAGAAATATATTGAACCCTTACTGTAAAAGAGCTTGTGGTTTTTACTGTATCAGCAATGGGACATTATACAAAACTTCAAACAAAGGAAGTGACATGATAACAGCAGTGTTGAAGAAAAATAAAGATTGCAGTAGGTACAAGAGGAAAACAGGTGGATGGGGAAAAATGAGGAAAGAAAGACAATTAGTAAACGAAATGAACATTTGTTGTTTGGCTGCACGGCATTCCCTATCCTTCCTAACAGTTCTCCGCCTGTCCACTGGGGAGCAGGTGGTTCCCCAATGTAAGACAGAACATTTGCACAGGATTTTTCTCTTCTCGATATCACCGGTCAGCTTGGATTAGTGTAAGACCCCGAATTCCCTTGCCATAGCCAGTAAAGCATGGCCTTTTCCTACTCTCAGTGACTGGTTCTCATGGTCCAATCTAATGACGCTCAGGACTTGCTTAAATGTTGTATGAAGCAGTTCTCTCTCTCATTTTCTCATGAAGTGAAAGGGGGATTGTGTGCCCCTGGCGGAAGGAAATCCTTCCACCTGAGATCAATCCTGCGTCTGCATGTGCAGATGCATATGAAGATTGCAGAGAGGCTGAAACAAAGGCCTCATCAACTTGAGTCTGAAGCTCACCCTTCCTCTAGCTTTTCATTGTATAAACCAACAAATCCTTTTATTATGAAGTTGAAAATGGATTATTTAAAAATAGCATATATTTTAATGATAAATAACTGATAAAAAAAGTTATTGCATTAGCCTTGAGATAGATGGTGATTTCATGGAGAGACAGGTCAATAAGGTGCTAATTCAAAATGCCACTTGGGGATTTAAAATATTCTGGCAAGCCAGCTACATGTATAAGAGTTAAATCTTGAGTCTCTGAATAAAGATACATTTAAGTATCATTCTGTTATCCCACATATTTTCACAGAACAAAGACATTTAATGTTGCCACTGAATAAAGAAAGTACTCTCCACAGAATATTCTTAAAATGATGACAAACCACTGGAAGATCTATAAATCATGGAACATGCATGATGTATGCACACATATACAGACACATCCATGGATTAAAAGCCCTGGGAAGACTTACGCCTATCTTCATATTGTCCCTATAACCCTTGGTTCTTGTCTACTAAAATTCATGACCTTATGCATACATGAAAATTATTTTTCTGATTCAAATTTAAGTTCCCAATAAGATTCTCCCTCTGAGGCATTTAATGCCACAAACTTGCATTCAAAATGTTGGTGAATAATCATAGTCTGGGTCCTAGCTATACAAAAGTGATTTTTAAGGAGAGACATGCATGCCCAATGATGAATAACCATAGATATAAGTTAATGACAATTATTATAACAAGAGCAAAGCATACCAGACAATGTCTAACGCAAAATGTTGATTTCTTTCCCTGGACTCCACAGATGCCAGAGATGGAAGAGGTGATTTGATAGCTTCCAGATCCTAATCCACAAAACCTTGGAAAGCAAGAAGGCAACTGAATCCTGGTGTGGGATGAATATGGAATCTGAAGTGGGAGTGGACAAGGGTCAGATGGGACATGCATCCAAGGCAGTTTTTCCCAGTTCCTCCCTGGGTGCACAACAGATGTTCAGTTATCTCTCCTGCAGAGGAGAGCAGCAGGTTCAGCATAATGTAGTGGTTTATCAACAGGGCAGTACTGGGACTGGATGCAAATAGTAAATTCACATAGTCCTGCTTTTCCTTAAGCATTTCCTCTTCCTCTAATTCTTCCTAGGCGTAAGATTAGGCAATTATAATCAGAAAAGTGTTGGCGGGAATATAAAAGTAGGAATAGACTGGAGACTGGTAGCATACCACCAAGTAAAATATTGTTATAATTAAGGTGAAAGAATAAGGCAGCATCAAGGGGCATAAAAAGAATAGACCAAATACCAGGGACATTTAAGAAACAGAGACAGAGTTTCAAGACGGTAAATCATTTAGGGGATCCTACTGAGAACAGTTCAACAGCTTGGGAGCAATTCAAACTTACTTCAGTATGTAGTTTTGGTCCAAAAAGAGATTCGGGAGAAAAAGAGAGACAGATTCGTGCATAGGTCAGAAGAAAACTCCGTTTCAAAGGCATTTGGACCACACCTTGTACTTCTGGTTTTAAAAATAGAATAAAATGAATTTGACATTAACCTCCCCCAAAGAGTTCTGTTTGCCCTAGGGGAAGCCACACACATGACAGTAAACATCACATGAGTCTCTTTTCCTATCCACGTGACAGTATACTGAGGAAAGAGCGTCTCTGTGGCATCTGCATAGAGTTCTGACAGCATTAGCTTCTCACTATTGCCAGCCTCTGCAGAGGGCAATGTTTCCTGGATAAAAGGAAATTGTATACCAAATATGAGTCAACAGTGGAAGCATGATGAAATTATTTTTGAACAGGATCATACAATCTCTTTAGCTGTTCATAGACATGAAGGTGTTCTGCAGGAAAAGTAATGGTGTTGCCCTTTCTTAGTATTATCAATGGTACCAATACTGCATTGCAAAAGATGGAAAGGATGAAAGTCTTCCTTGACAGAAAGGAAAACCTAGCATTGGAATTATTTTTGAGTGAACAATTTAAGCCCTGAAAGGAAAGTTTTCCTTTTTGAAATTGGTAAGAGTATAACTAAGACCCTTAGCATATAACAGCTGCATACTCCCTTTCTGAAAATGAATGCATTATGCAGTTTTGGAGTGCAAATATAAGTTTATCAGAGATTAGTGCACAAACTGAGAATGTTCCAAGAGTCAGGCAGCTGGCAATAGCCCTGGTAGAAAGGGTAAGGTTTCCTCTGGGAGTCAACTGATAACAAATTGGTGGTGGTAATGGCAGGGGTAGCTGGCATTAACATGCTTAACAATTTGTTGATATGTGTACACATATACCAGCTAATGGCATGAATGTAAATACAATTCAAATCAATGCTGCATGCTCAATTCATTTCAAAATGTCTAGCCTTTATGTAAGTTAAAAATAGAGTATACAACAATAGCATTTTAACGTAAAAAATCAATAATATATATATATATATACACACACATACAGAGAGAGAGAGTTTTTATGCCACACAACATGTTTTCAGAAGTCTTTTTCAAGAGTCCTTTTGTCCTGAAATTTAAGCAAGAAGGAAAAGAAACTACCGTTCTGTTGCTTACTCAAAGTCTGACTACTTGGTGCATGTTATCTATCTTTTTGTATATCTGAGGTTCCCAAAGTCTACTGTGGGTAGTCAACTTACCCATGCTGACATAGATAGTACAAGGCAGGGCCAAAATGTGAATCAATAGAAAATAGAAAAATCTTGTGTTTCTCATCTCTGCCAAAAATCTACTTTACTGAATTTCAGGTTACTATTTGGGCCTACTTTGTTTTTATGCTGTCTCCTGGTTAAAGGATTCCCCAGCAGATTTGGCTTCCTCTCATTTCTCTCCAACTCTTAAACTGGAAGGGTAAATTGATTCAGCATTTTCTTAAGGAATAACAAAAGAGCTCTCCAACACTGTCCGAGTTAGACTGGTTCAACTCAGCAGGTAGGATTGCGATAAACTTTTAGCAGGGAAGAGTGTGATAAAATTTATGGTAAGCCTGGAAATATTGTCAGCTGATGGTAGTGTTGAGAGGTAGAAGAAGTTTTTAGACCTCAAAAATTTAACCCAGCCAAGATTATAATACTTCTTTGCATTTCTGTGTTGCTTTGTTTGGAGGGCCAAGTCTCCAAAATAATAACATAACACTTTGATTTTCTCTGTCAAGGTGTCTTGAGTTTAAACCTTCTTCAAGGACACCTTTTGGGAGAAAGATTGATTGCCAAGGTGGGATTTGTTAATTTCTGCATCACTTAGCCATATATCATCTAAAAGTAGTTGAACACCATCATTAATTCCAAAAGATCCAACTTTGTAATAACACTGAAATTCACCCCAAACACCTTGCATTACCCAAACTATCAGGTTCTTCAGATTCTATCATTCTTTATATAACCAGAGCATAACATAGGACCCAACAGTTAAATGCATGGATGAATTGAAGTGAAATTAATTATATTGCAAATTATTTAATGAGAAATTTTGAATTTACAACTTATCAATAAAATAAAGAAAGCATATTTAAGATAATGCAGTACTCTTTAAGGGCAATACTATTTTCTGTTAGGAAGGTATAGCTGGAGATCCTTTTCATAAATATTTAGGATGAACTGAAATATAAATTTTCATATTTCATTGCAACCAGTTGCAATGATTAATGAAGCATATGGATAAAATAAGACATACAGTATAAAGCCATGAAACTGAATGGCTATCTTTGTATGATGCTTTCTAGCTCATATGGGGATTGAACTCCTGACCTTGGCCTCATTAATACCTAGTTCTAATAAGCTGAGATAATGGATCCAGATTGTAACAACAGTAGACATCAAATCTAATTTAATTCAG
The DNA here is from genome assembly GCF_023851605.1 of Tamandua tetradactyla. Taxonomy (NCBI): domain Eukaryota; kingdom Metazoa; phylum Chordata; class Mammalia; order Pilosa; family Myrmecophagidae; genus Tamandua; species Tamandua tetradactyla. The sequence continues at coordinate 127,374,794 of NC_135332.1, forward strand.
CCATTTCTTGTTTTTACAGGATTTATTTTAAGAGGATAGCATTCAGGCACATGTGCTTTCCATGATTTCTGACACAGCATACTCATTTTGTTTGCAATGGTTGGGTCTATAAGATGAGCATTGGCTTTTTAATCACTTCATACTGATTTCTATCAAATAGGTGACTGAGTTGCTGCCATAAATGGTATCGTCTAGTAAGTACCAACTCATAACAAATTTTGCAATTAGCTGGTCACATGCCAATGAATCAAGGAAAATGATATGAACTATCATTTGATTTTGGAAATCAAATTATTTTGAGAACTCAAAATATAATACTCAATGACTTCAACTATTCTCAACAGCTCACAAGCAACATACAAATTCCAGAAAAAAAATTTTTTCCAAATCATGAACTCGCTAAAGCAATCAATTTGTTTTGCATATCTATATGTCTACTCATATATAGAGAAATATAGATGTAGATGCATTTTAATATAAAATCTCATCCAGGAATTGGAAAGTCTAGCTCATTGTATTTGTAAATAAAGTTTTACCCCAACATAACCATGCCCATTCTTGTACATGTTGCCTCTGGTTGCTTGCATGCCACAACAGTAGAGCTGACTAATTATGACAGAATTTATATCCATAAATTCAAAAATATTTACACTCTAGTCCTTTATAGAAAAGGTTTACTATTGCTAAACTGGACAATTAATAGATTTTCATGTTTTAAAATTAAGGTTTAACTTTCACCAGATTGACTTATTTGTTTGTTTGTTTGCTTGGCTTTTGTTTTTTTTTTAGACTGCTTATTTTGCGTTTGTTCTGGGAAGTGGATGGAGATGTAGTCCTAGGATTTCAGTGCCAATCTTGATGCCTCCCAGACTAGTTTAACATGGTTAAATCATTTAGCTTCTTTTGACCTCAATTCCTTTATCAATAAATATATTATATTGGGTTTGATATTCTCTAAAATATTTTCTGCACTCTAATTTGAAATTATAGTTTCAAGAATTTAAATGAAAAATTTAAAATTGCCCTAACATTCGTTATCCCCGCCCTCCTCTGCCCCAAGCTGTCACTGCCTCTCTGACAAATTATCCTTTGCTATCTGGACTTTGTAATTCATCCCTTGCATCTCCATTAACATCCTCTAGATAAACTAGTTCTGGGAAATGCAGTGCAGCACTTCTGAAGTGTGTTGTGAGAATCAGAGCATATGATGAGGAGTCGGGTGGGCTGGTATGGCCTAGGACACAGCTCTGCAAAACTCAAGTCTCTTCCATTAATATTGACATTATATACATTCTACTCACTTATCTTTGTGATGTTCATGATGGTTCATTGTATTTTCGTCTTCCCTAGATTGCTCAAATTGACCCTTGCTGTACATATCAGAAAGCCAGCTCTGCAGCTGTCAATGACTTTGTTAGTCATACCTGTGGTGGCTTTGGTGATGCAGAAGCATCCATCTCACCTAGATAGAAGCTAATAAGGGCCAATTAGAGGCAGGTGTCTCTGAATGTGCCACTAAGGCTGTAAAACAAGATTTGCATATTTTCCTTCTTTTTTCTCTCTGTGACCTTTTACCAATAGAGTAATGATTGAATTAATGGAGCCGAGGATGTAGTAATGCAAGAATGAATGAAGGACATTTAGATATATCATCTTGTAATTATTTTACCCCTTTTAAGGGGTAAGTTTCTTTGAGAGCCTGTTGATTGACTGTCAGTAAAGCATCCTCATGGAAACTTGACTCCCCTAATAACCTCCATATAAATGCTTTTACGGCTTATAGGAACCAAGAATGCCAATATATATATATATATATATATATTTTTTTTTTTACTATTATTTGCTGATTTGGTCACTGCAATTTACCATGCAACATTTTCACCTGATTACGCATATTTTTTTCATTTTAGGAGAATTAAAAACCTATGCAGAGTTCCTCTTTGCTTAGAAATCCCCTTTCTCTTTGAGACCATTAAAATTTGCCTTTGCTGGAGCAAAGGTTAATGGGATTAGCTCTGAAAAGACCTCGGCAAGCCAAGCTAAAGAATTTTGTAGGAAGCCACTGTATTGGAATTTGTCTCATGTTTTTCTTAAAAATAGGGTTAAATGAATTATTGGGGAAAGGACCACAGAGGTAAAATGCCATTTTCATGATTTATCAACATGATATGTAACTTGATATTGGCCTTAATTACCTGGTGGAGGTGCTTGTCAGATTTTTCCACAGTGAAGTTACTCTTTTTTATCGCCCTTCCATAGCACACTCTTGGGAATACAGATACGCCGCAGCTCATACTTAAAGTAGTGTGGAGTCGTGCCCCCTCCCTGAGGACAGAATACCTCCATAAATTACTGTGATTTATTTTACATGACAAATTAGTCCTTTCTTCCATGTTTCATTTATTCTTTCAATTATTTATGCCATTATGGACTCAAGATATTTATTTTATATTTTGGGTTAGAACCCAATTCTACCTTATTTCATTTCTTGCTCACACTATCCCAGCTTTGGCCATTGGGAGCTCTGTCAATTGGTTTTTGTATTCCTTTGATGTAACCCAATCATGCATGTGTGTATGTGTGTGTGTGTGTGTATTTTGTGTATTTCTTATTTCTTACTTTCTGACACTATAATGTGCTCTAAGCTCATCTTATATATTTCTTGCCTCAATCCTAGAATCAGCCATTCCTCCAAGAAGTTTTTTACTGGAGAATGGTATCAGAAATCAAAACATTGGTGCTAGGTGTGTTCAATTATCTTGCATTGTTGTTTCTTTGAGGCCTTCTCAACTGACAGAGCCAAAAATGTGTTTATACTAATCTGTGTATATACACACAGACACACACTCTCAAAAAAAAAAAAAATATATATATATACATATACATATATATGCATATAAATGTATATATATATATATAAAACCAGCTGTATCTATATTAAGTTTAACACGCATTTATACTAAGGTCTCCAATGTTAATCATTACCATATGGATCATTTAATCCTCCTCCATCTGTTTAAGTGGTTTGCTTTTTAGTTCAGATTCAAAACATGATCTGATTCTTACTTTAAAACAAAGTTTAAATACTTTCAAAATAGTTCATTTTCCAGAAATGAAAGAAAAACAGGTTGAAGAGACAGAGTCTCAGTACTATAAATATCAAAATTTACTTTATCGAAGTGCCTAGAAGAGGCCAAGAAATATTCTGCAATCTACAGTAAAAACTTAAGAAGCTAATAACCTTAGAGAACACAGAGTAGAACACAGGTAAGTTCAGAAAGCAATAAAATACACAGATTAGGATTCCCAGAATCTTAGATGAAAGAAATTTAGCCTTGAATATGATCTCCTTACCCTGGAAAAACATTCCTTTCAGCATATCAGTTGGGAAACTGATATCAAACCATACTGTAAATCTATAAACAATACATACTAAAATATAAAATAATATATATATAATGTATATGTGTTGTATATGTCTTATTAGAGAGTATAGATCCAATAATTCTCAATGCCAATATTCTTAAAGAATACTGATAAACAATATAAAGGTATTAATTATTAAGCTGACCTAGGTATTCTAATACAGAAGTACTTAAGATGATCACTATATTTTGATTATCATTAAATATGTTCATATACTCAGACTTGAATTAAAAATATAAACACTTTCATCCTCTTAGGTGTAAAGATTATTCTAATATGCAATATATCAGCAACAGGAGCGCAAGCTTTTTCTGCATATATTTAGTGTATCAGGCTGTCATGGATTTGGCATAATAAACAGAGCAAACAAGGAAAAATTAAAGCAGCCTTGTTAATTTGTATTTTTGGATATTTATTGAAATAAGAAAATGGGAACATTAAAAGTAGTAAAATGTTTTGAATCCTGTAAATTTACAGGAGAATGTGATTACATTTTTATTAAATAAGACAATTAAATATAAAAGTAGTTGCTCTTACAAAGAAATAAATGAAATAGTTAATGAAGTTTTTCACTAAAATTTGTGAAAATTGTTTGGATTTATGAAAATCAACCAATCTAAAATGGAAAACAGTTATTCAGCACTCTGATAAAATCTGATCTTTCCTATTACAATACAAAAGAGTGTATATAGGAAGTTCTACTAGAGGAGTGAAGCCCTAGCTCTCTGGACTTCCCAAACTTTTGGCCTAAAAACCAAAACAGGCAACTTGAAAAGTTGGACAGGTCTTTGAGCTCCCCAAAGTGGATAGAAGACTATATAAATGAGTCTCCATTTTTCAATGCCTATATGTTTTCTGTACAAAGATGGAGAGGTTGCCAGAAACCAGTTCTGTCAAAAAAAAAAAAAAAAGCACTCTTTCCCCCATTGTGAACAGCAGTGTAGAGAATATGTTGCTTTTAGGAATATGCTTTTCTCCTCAATATAAAATTAGACTTCTTTTCTCACTGAAAATTCATGTTTGTTTTGGGAGTGTGTGCATGTGTGTGTGTGTACCGCATGAACACACACTAGATAATTAGAAAGAACTTTCATTTTGTAGACACAGACTGTAAAAGACCACCTGGACTGAAATCACCTACCGTGTACAATGATGTTATTTCAAATCAAATACCATAGGGTTAAAAGCTATTTCCAGGGAGGAACTCTAGCACACTCCATTCTAGATGGGTCTATTCCCTGAATCACACTCAGCCTGTGGAGGCAGAATTTAACCAGGCCCTCCAAGGTGTCCATTCCCTGGTATGTATGCTGCATGAAATCCCCTCCCCTAGAGAAAATGTGGAACCTCTACCTACAAGGGGTAGTAATCCCTTAATTAAGTTATACTGTACAAGACACTAGCATAGCAGGCCAAAGATTCTGCTGCAGACTTTGGAGAAATAAGTTACCTGTTGTAGTTTGAGTAGGACCTAAGAGTGACCTCTTGAAGCATTGAGGAGCTGAAAGCAGTTTCCAGATGAAAGCCAGCAGGAAAATGTGAACTGCAGTCCTTCAGGCCTAAGGAATTAAATTCTGCCAACAACCTGAATGAGCTTGGAAGAAGACTCTAAAACTCAGATGCAATTACAACCCCTATAGCCACCTTGCTTTGAGTCTGGTGAGAGCCTGAGCAGAGGACCCAGCTAACCTATTCCAGGATTCCTGACCCATGGTAACTCTGAAATGATAAAATGTTGGTAATGTGTTATGCAGCAATAGAAAATTAATATGCCTACCTAAATAGACTAAGGAACAGAGCTGAATGCATTGCTACAAAGAGGAGCATTATGCATTTGGAAGCTTCACAAGTAGACTTGAGACTATTGTTATGCAGATACACAAAATTGATTAAAAATCCTAAATAGTTCATTAAATTCATTAGCCTAGAAAGGTGATCACTTAGGGAGAATAGTTAAATGCAGATTAAAAAGCTGCTACTTAGTAAAGATTAATTCATACATGTAATTTACAGATTCCTTTATAATTTTTCTGTGCATATTACATTTCTTCATTTTTTTCTCTCTAACTGTTGACTTTATTATATTGGCAATTCTTCCTAGAGTCTACCTGTTAATTGTTATGTTTGTATGGATACAGTGACCTGATAATGCCTAAAATTCATTACCATTCTGCCTAGAAATCTCAAATCAAGGTTTTTTTTCTTAATGCAGTAAAATATGAATCTCCACAAAACATCCATATACTTGCCATGTTTGTTCAACCCTCTGAAGCCCAAGCACTTGAACTGGGTCCGAAAAAGTGACTAGCCTGGTAGGTCCACTGTTCAAAAACTGAAAGATTCAGCTTCTTAAACTTAGGCAGAAAATCCTTGGTAAATCTAAATGGAACATTTTCAATAATAAAACAACTCTAGATACATGCATTTTATTTTACAAATATTCTCTTAACCCTCATATAAACTACTATTATTAGGGCAGATATAGCTATTTAGATAATAACCTTTTCATTATACAACATGCAGATTAAATGTTCACAATCCTAATCATATTATCTCATTTGTTAAATTTTAATTTATAAGATGATTTATTTCCATTTCTGGAAAATCTTCTAATGGTTAAATTATTCAATCAGCATGAAACTTTTTTAAGCTTACCATATTGTACCTTTTTTTTCTCCAGATATATATAATATAATGTTAAATAATAATAATAATAATATAATAACAATAATATTGAGAGGTTTCCATATACCAGAATGTATTGTAAGTACTCTATATCTATAAAATCAATTGCTTTTTGTTAGGTCGGGGGAATAAGGGAGGGATCTATGGCTGAAGTCACTTCGGAAAGGGGGGTGAATTGTTACAACCAAGGTCTTTACGCAGCAAACATAGGCTCACTCATTGCTCAGTGAACATCTGACCACCCGCTGCTCAACCCACTAGCATAATAATCCTTTGTTTAATGTGCTGCCCCTTTCATGCCATCCCCTAACCCCTGCCCTTAAAAACTGCACTCACCAAAGCCCAGGCGCAGACTCACCTCACTCCATCTTGGGTTGGGTGAGCTCTGCCTGGGAGCACAGCCAATAAAGCACACTCACTCAAAATCATTTCATCTACTTTCCTTTCTCTCAAATACCTCATATCTTAAAACCTTCCACTTACCACTACAAAACTTTGAATCAAGAAATATCATTATTTACACTTTACACGTAAGAAAACTGAGACAGAAAGAAATCTCAGAAAGATTTCTGAGACAGAAATTTCCAAATGCCCAAAAGCACCACCTAGCTAGAAAGTGGCAAAGTTTGGATTTGAACTCAGGACCTTGAGCATCAGAGAATGGCCTCTTAGCCACTACTCTCTACTAATTTCCAGAGGATATTCAAAAGTTACGTATATACATATATATGCATATATTTGTCCATTTAGGCACATTCGTCCATGTGTTAAAATCTCAAACTTTACTTGAGTTGGACATTTACATGCACTATATATAAACAATGCAAATTTAACTCTGTGGGTTGATTTATCCAGAGAAGTTCATAGGTAGGGTGCTTTTCAGTCTTACTTGAAATAGTGATATTTAATGTCATGTTTCTCTGGTTAAAAAGAAAGGCCTGGCGCATAGTCTCTGCTGATTTTTCTGATGTAGATATGCCCACCTGGTTGATTTCAAGCTTCCAATATCACATGCTTTAATTTAGAATTGGAAGGAGAAGGGCCATAATGCACCATGATGTAGTATTGCTACAATGCACGTGCAGTAGAGGCGAAAGTCTCAAGAATTGGCAGTACATGCTCAAAACATGTTGAAAGTAATAAAATATAATTACTTATTAACATTGTTTTCAATATAATTCATTATTTTCTTTGTTTATTTAAAAAATATTTTTTTTAAATTTTTTTATTAATCAAAAAAAAGAAAAGAAATTAACACAACATTTAGAAATTATTCCATTCTACAAATGCACTCAGTAATTCTTAGTATCATCACATAGATGTATGATCATCATTTCTTAGTACATTTGCATCGATTTAGGAAAAGAACTAGCAAAACAGCAGAAAAAGATATAGAATATTAATATAGAGAAGAGAATTAAAATAATAATACTAATAATATATATATATATAAAAAGGAAAAAGAAAAAAACAAAAACAAAAGATGCAAACACACAAACAAACAAACAAAAAACCATATTTCAGGTGCAGCTTCATTCAGTGTTCCAACCTAGTTACATTACACTTAGGTATTATTGTGCTGTCCATTTTTGAGTTTTTGTATCTAGTCCTGTTGTACAATCTGTATCCCTTCAGCTCCAATTACCCATTATCTTACCGTTTCTAACTCCTGCTGGTCTCTGTTACCAATGATATATTCCAAGCTGATTCTCAAATGTCGGTTCACATCAGTGGGATCTTACAGTATTTGTCCTTTAGTTTTGGACTAGACTCACTCAGCATAATGTTCTCTAGGTCCATCCATGTTATTACATGCTTCATAAGTTTAGTCTGTCTTAAAGCTGCATAATATTCCATCATAGGTATATGCCACAGTTTATTTAGCCACTCGTCTGTTGATGAACATTTTGGCTGTTTCCATCTCTTTGCAATTGTAGATAATGCTGCTATAAACACTGGTGTGCAAATGTCCGTCTGTGTCTTTGCCCTTAAGTCCCTTGAGTAGATACCTAGCAGTGGTATTGCTGGGTCGTAATCCATTCTGCCATTCTATGTCTTTTGATTGGGAAATTCAGTCCATTAACTTTTAGTATTATTACTGTTTGGATAATATTTTCCTCTACCATTTTGGCTTTTGTATTATATATATCATATCTGATTTTCCTTCTTTCTACACTTTACTCCATACCTCTCTCTTCTGTCTTTTCGTATCTGACTCTAGTGCTCCCTTTAGTATTTCTTGCAGAGCTGGTCTCTTGGTCACAAATTCTCTCAGTGACTTTTTGTCTATAAATGTTTTAATTTCTCCTTCATTTTTGAAGGACAATTTTGCTGGATATAGGAGTCTTGGTTGGCAGTTTTTCTCTTTTAGTAATTTAAATATATCATCCCACTGTCTTCTAGCTTCCATGGTTTCTGCTGAGAAATCTACACATAGTCTTATTGGGTTTCCCTTGTATGTGACAGATTGTTTTTCTCTTGCTGCTTTCAAGATCCTCTCTTTCTCTTTGACCTCTGACATTCTAACTAGTAAGTGTCTTGGAGAACGCCTATTTGGGTCTATTCTCTTTGGGGTGCGCTGCACTTCTTGGATCTGTAAATTTAGGTCTTTCATAAGAGTTGGGAAATTTTCAGTGATAATTTCTTCCATTAGTTTTTCTCCTCCTTTTCCCTTCTCTTCTCCTTCTGGGACACCCACAACACGTATATTTGTGCGCTTCATATTGTCATTCAGTTCCCTGATCCCCTGCTCAAGTTTTTCCATTCTTTTCCCTATAGTTTCTGTTTCTTTTTGGAATTCAGATGTTCCATCCTCCAGTTCACTAATTGTAGCTTCTGTCTCTTTAGATCTACCATTGTAGGTATCCATTGTTTTTTCCATTTTTTCTTCTTTGTCCTTCACTCCCACAAGTTCTGTGATTTGTTTTTTCAGATTTTCTATTTCTTCTTTTTGTTCAGCCCATGTCTTCTTCATGTCCTCCCTCAATTTATTGATTTGGTTTTTGAAGAATTTTTCCATTTCTGTTCGTATATTCAGCATTAGTTGTCTCAGCTCCTGTATCTCATTTGAACTATTGGTTTGTTCCTTTGACTGGGCCATATCTTCAATTTTCCGAGCGTCATCCATTATTTTCTGCTGGTGTCTGGGCATTTGATCAGATTTCCCTGGGTGTGGGACCCAGCTGGTTGAAAGGTTTTTCTGTGAAATCTCTGGGCTCTGTTTTTCTTTTCCTGCCCAGTAGGTGGCGCTCGTGGCGCTCGTCTGTCTGCACGGCAGTCGGCCCGGGAAGCCGCGCGTGGAGGTGGGGGTCGCTGGCCGCCGCGGCTTGGGAGAGTGCCGGTCCTAATTGCCCAGCTGGCCGGAAACGCCAAGCGTGACGGGAGGGCCCCGCTATCCAACGTTCCCAGTCAGACCGGGGAGCCACGTGCGTGGAGGGGACCCCAGTCGCCAGCCGCCCCGGCCGGGAAAACGCGCGCCCCTCGGGTAGCTCACCACAGCAGATTCTCCCTGCCCATTCAGCTGTTCCAGAATGGGGTACACTGTCTTTTTGGTCTCTGTCGTGACTCCGGGAGCTGTTTCGTATTGTTTCTGTTTCTTTAGTTGCTTTTCTGGAGGAGGAACTAAGACCCGCGCGCCTTACTAAGCCGCCATCTTCTCCGGAAGTCTCTGTCTGTTTATTTAAAAAATATTTTATCAACGAATCTTCACATACATGGTGTACAATCAATGGCTCACAATGTCATCACATAGTTGTGAATGCATCACCACGATCATTTTTAGAACATTTGTATCACTCCAGAAAAAGACATTAAAAAGTAAAAAGAAAAATATCATATATCCCATACCCCTTAACCCTTCCTCTCATTGACCACTAGTATTTCAATATACCCAATTTATTTTACCTCTTACCCCCTCATTATTTATTTATTATCCAATTTTTTAACTTATAAATTATCCAATTTTTTTAAACTTATCTGCATATGTCTTGTCAAAGTCTGATTTCTTTTTCAGCTTTTTAAATGAAGTAGTGCTAACTTTCATAGCTTCACAGCTCTAACTCTGAATCTCAGGTGTCACATAAATACCAAATAATTCTGGGGACAACCAGGTATATACAAACAGCTCAGTATCTTAGAATTTAGAAATAACTTGAGAAAAATGTATATCCTGCTGTTGTGGGGTTTAATGTTCTCTAAATGCTGTTGTCTATTTCATTTATTGCATTATTCAAAATATCTGTTTCCTTATGGATCCTCTGTCTAGATGTTCTGTCCATTGATGAGAGTAGGAAATTGAAGTCTCCAACTTTCGTGGTAGAGGTGACTAATTTTCCCTTCAGTGTTTAAGTGTTTGCCTCATGTTTTTGGAGCACTTTGGCTTGGAGCATAACAAGTTATGATTATGTCTTCTTGTTGAATTGTTCCTTTTATTAATATATAGTGTCTTTGTCTCTTTTAATTGTTGTACATTTAAAGTCTAATTTGTTGGAAATTAGCATAGCTACCCTGCTTTACCTGCTTGTCTGCATGAAATATCTTTTCCCAACTTTTCACTTTCAACCTATTTTTGTCCTTAGGTCTAAAGAGAATCTCTCGTAGACAGCATATAGATGGGTCCTGTTTTTAATCCATTCTGCCAGTCTATGTCTTCAATGGGGTGTTTAATCCATTGGCATTTAACGTTATTACTAGAAAGGCAGAACTTTCTTCTACCATTTTGTACTTTGGATTTTATATATCATATCTATTTTTTTCCTCTTTTTATTTTTACTGATAGTCTTCGTTTCTTCACTTTTCTCCAGACCTCTCACTCCTGCCTTTTCCTATCTGCCTGTAGTGCTCCCTTTAGTATTTCTTGCAGAGCTGGTTTCTTAGTCACAAATTCTCTCAATGATTGTTTGTCTGAAAATAGTTTAATCTCCCGCTAATTTGTGAATGACAGTTTTTCTGGGTATAGAATACTTGGCTGGCAGTTTTCCTCTTTCAGAATCTTAAATACATCATACTACTCTCTTCTCAACTCCATGGTTTCTGCTGAGAAATTAAAATTTAGAAATAACTTGAGAAAAATGTGTATCCTGCTGTTGTGGGGTTTAACATTCTCTAAATGCTGTTAAGTCTATTTCATTTATTGCCTTGCCAAGTTTTCCTTATTATTGCCACACATAGCCTTACCTAGTTTTCCTTATGTGTGATGAATTATTACTTTTTCTCTTGCTGCTTTCAAAATTCTCTCTTCATCTTTGACATTTGACAATCTGATTATTAAGTGACTTGGAATATGTCTATTTGGATCTATTCTGATTAGGGTATGATGCACTTCTTAGATCTATAATTTCATGTCTTTCATAAGAGATGGGAAATTTTCAGTAATTACTTCTTCCATTAGTCTTTCTCCTCCTTTTTCCCTCTCTTCTCCTTCTGGGACACCCACAATATATATATTAGTATGCTTCATATTGTCAGCCAAGTCTCTGAGACTGCTCATATTTCACCATTCATTTCCCCATATTTTCTTTTCTGTGTCAGATTTCAGATGTCCAATCCTCTACATCACTAATCCTTTCTTCGGCCTCTTCAAGTCTATTGTAGGTTTCCACTGTTTTCATCTGTTCTATTGTGCTTTTCATTCCCATAAAGTTCTGCAATTTGTTCAAACTTTCAAGTTCTTCTTAGGTTCACTGAATGTCTTTTTTATATCCTACCTCAACTCATTGATTTGATTTTTGATGAGACTTTGCATGTCTGTTAGAATATTCTGGAATACTTGTTTCAACTCCTGTATCTCATTTGAAGTGTTGGTTGTTCTTTTGACTGGGCCATCTCTTCAGTATTTCTGGTGTGACTTGCTATTTTTTGCTGTCATATAGACATTTGATTTCCTTAATTAGTTTATTCTGAAGGTTGTTTTCACTATTTTACCTAGGATTTTCTTGCTGGATGCCTTTGTTCTCTATCTGTTTTTTGACATTCACTTCAACTTATTCTAGCACTCTAGCATAGGTTCTATTTAATCAATCAGAATTTTTTAGTTCTTGTTTTTCTTTTGCTTGCCCTTCATACATGGACCATTTTATTTTATTTTTTTTTGAGGAGGAAGAGAGTCTCCTCAAATACTATAGGCCCCAGTCAGATTTTCCCAGTGCAGACAGGCTCATATCTTAGGGGAGAGAGTAGGTAGTTTCAGTTTTCCCTAAGGGTGATACTCAGCAGGTTGTCAGACTTCCCTATGAAGTCTCTAGACTCTATGCTTTTCCTGTCCTGCCCAGCTTGTGGTGCTTGTCTGCCCACAGCTTCCCACCAGTTTAAAGTGATGTGGTGCATTTTATTTCAGCAGACTCATCATGCCAGGGGCATGGTTGAGACAGAGTTGAGGCAATAGGTGGGCTTTGATTGCATCTGTTTTCTAGTCACTGGGGACTGAATTCCTTGAAGTAGGGAATCCAGTTGAATTGGGCCCCACCCCTCTTTTCTTGGGGAAGAGACACACTTTAAGGAATTAATCCCTTTTACCTGACTATTTATTTTGTCTTTCAGACATGCTTTAGTTCTGCCCTTGCCTGGGGCAGTGCTGGAGATGAGAGTGCTTGCAATTCTATCCAATGATCTGTTTAAAAAGTAAAGAAAAAGCAAAAAAGCCCTTTCATAGCTGCACTCCCACTCCTCAGTTTTGCAAATTAAAATCTTGAGTTGCCATTTGGCTCTATGTATCTCCAAGCTCTATGTGCCCCCTTTTCTTGGGATCCAACCCTTTCCCAATATTTTGTGCTGCACAGGTCAAAATGCCTCTAGGTTGTTTTCTTTTTCCCTTCAGCCCTGCCTCCTCTATGCCAGGGCAAAGACTTCTAGTTCCTTTTGTGCTTATTCCAGGTTTATCTGTGCTTGGGGCCTGTTTTCATATTCAGAATGTGTTAATTCTGCAATTGGAGCTTGGTTGAGCTAAGCCATTTCTACTAGTAAAGTCTGTTTCCTTTTTCCTCTTGGGAAAACCAGCCTGCCATGTCCTTGGGGGAGGGGTGCCAGCCTCTGTGCTTAGGGGACTTACAGTTCTGTGTGGGATCTCAGCCATTCTACCTGGTCCAGACTGGTGTATGCTGTGTATACGATCACTAATGTTCCACCAGCAATTGTTCTGTACCATTCTTGGCTATTTAGAAGCTGCTCTGGGTAACAAAATGAATTTCACACCTCACTACACTGCCTATCTTGCCCCACCTCCTAACCCTATTATTCTTTTTTTTTTCACATGGACAGGTACCATCTTTTATTTATTTATTTATTTATTGACATGGGCAGGCTTTGGGATTCGAACCCAAGTCTCCAGCATGACAGGCGAGAACTCTGCTTGCTAAGCCACTGTGGTCTGTCCCCTCCATATATTCTTATAGGTAATATTTTCACTAATAAAATTTATAGAAATTATACAATTTTGGTTTTTAATTACCTCTTCACTAAAAATTTCTTGATATATATTTTTGTTGTTGTTTTAATTTCCAGATAGAAAGGGCTTTTTAAGACACTTTGTTAAGAATTTTTAGTTTTATTGTTTTGTGATCAAAGAGCATTGCTTTAAATTTTTTTTTCTTCTAGGAACTGAATTAGGTTTACTTTGCAATCTAATATGATAATTTTTAATGCTTTATTTGCATTTGTATTGTAGTCATATGCATTGTAGCCATAATACCTACCTAAATGTGTCATTTTTTATCTTCTTTAAACTAACTTTATTCCTGTTTCCTTGATTAGTCTTGTACTGAGTAGTGTTTTAAAATTTCTTATTAGTGTATTTCTTTTTATATCGCTGTATATCTACTTTAGTTTTCACCAAATAGAGTTGGCTACTGTGGTACATCGGTCAGATCTATGGGTTTTGTCTCAACTCACATTGTTTTTCATTATAACTAATTTGTGTATTATGTTATGGTTTCTGAGTTTTTTCTGTGTTGTGTGTTCTTTGTTATTTTCTTTTCTTTCACATTTATAAGGTTTATATTTTTATTCTAATAGTTATACTAGGACACTTTTTCATGATCATAGTTCACTGGTTTTAAACTTAATATTTTAAAAGATGGCTTGAAAATTTTCAATGCTATCTTTTGACTCATCAATTGCCTGTACATGAATCAACAAGCTTATTCTATTCCTCTCTTGCCTTCTTCCATCATTTTAGTTTTATTGTTTCTAATTCTTTCATAATATATAAACTATTCATATATATATTTGTATAAAATGTATAATGAGTAGAATATATATTTATGTATGAAAACACAAGGAAAACAAAAATGAACCAAGAATTTTATAAACAATACTACTCTCTTCCAAATATTGTGATTATAAAAACAACTTTCAAAACTATAAAAACTCATGAAATACTACCCCTCTTGAGCTCTTTCTGAGGAATATACTAGAGGATAAATTTCATCCAAACAAGAAATTACTAGGCAAAATTCAGTAAATGTTCCGGTATGACCATTTAATATATTTGTTTCTCAAAGACTAAAACAAAAGTGGAGATTTGAGATAGTGATAAACACTATAAATAATATACAATGATGATTCAATTTAGAAAATTATTTCATGGGATGATGGGAAGCAAACTTAAGTTGGGCTTGTCCAAACAGATAATATATGAGCTAAGAACTGAATAACAAGAATAAATCAATCATGAAAATCTGAAAATGATGGCAATTTTCAAGCAGAGAGAATGAGAGAAACAACTCTATGAAAGAAAAGATCTTGCCATCAGCAGTGACTGACTAGTAGAAACTGAGGAGAAGGGTGGAATTAGGTGTAATTGAGATGTAGACAGATTTTGGAAAGCATTGTAGGCTTTGATCATGATTATGAAATTTATATTAAATGCCATAATTTGGCATTGGAACATTTCAGCAGAGAAATGATACAGATAATATAAGCTGCTATTCCTTAGAATCAGAGGAACATATATAGATTTATATAGATAGAAAAATACTCATCTGTCTATTATCTATCTCTCTATCTATGTATCAATTTATCCGTCAGCTGTTATTGCACCAATCTAAAAGTAATATATTTGTTTGGGAAGGTTTTCTTAAACTACTTCTTAATAACTATATTGATATTGGATTTCACTTAACTGTGGGAAAATATTTCTTTAAATACAGAAATTTGCACCATAAATAATAGTAATCAATAGTCGACAAATTTGTCGTTTTAGCTTTTAAAAAATATCAATAAATTTGGGAGAATCAATGCATGCATTAATTAAATAAGCAATTATGTATGAATACATATTGACAAGCACATGTAAAGAAATGTAAATTAAAAATAAATAAAAGGACAAAATCTTCAGTGCAATACATTTTTAAAACCTTTTCTATTCTAGATTTGACAGTCTGCCAACTTTATAGTTTTTTTTTTTAATTTATCCAGAGACACATGTTATATATTAGTTAATAAAAAATGAAGAATGACAAACTCCTAAATATCCTAACAGCCATTTTGCTTTCCAGGATTTAGCCAAGGTGAATCTTTTCTCATCCATCATATGCTTCACAAATCTAGGACAGAGTTGCTTCACTGCACTTTTGGCGTTCTCCCTTGTCTGCTGATCTAATATTTCACAATTAATTGGAGGGTTATTATCAGCTTAGGTGAAGTTTTAAAATTTCCGGTCTGATGCACCATCCCAAAAGAATAGAAAGCGTATCATATTGTACAGATAACTTTGTAATTATTTCAATTTACCATAGTACAATCTTTACAGCATGTAGCAATTACTGAGCATGACCACAAAATAATGCCCTGTTTTCTAACACTTCCTGCAGCACCTATCAGTGTAGAAAACCTAGAGTTATCATACATAACTTACTGTATAAATTGAAGTCTGGTACCACAAATTTCCATAAAATTATATAGTTCAGCACAATATTTTGTATATTCAAAAAAACTTTTTAAACCAAGGTCATTCCTCAGGGATTTTTGTCCTTTTCTTTTAGCACATAACCTGTTTATTATACAATAGCAAAAAATCACACAATTCAGCAGGACAATTTACATTTTACATTCCATGAGAAAATATCCAAAGATTGTTCACATCTACGAAAGCTGTTTGCTTTTCTAATTAGATGTTTTAAGTGATTTATGGAAATTTGACTGCTGAGCAAAAAGAGAGAAGGGAATACAGCTAAACATAAGCACAATAATTGTGGAAATCTTTTCAGAACAAATATAACAAAATCTCTTATTAGTTGATGTATTTTTACTGAACTGGGAAAGGAAGTCAATGGAGGTGTTTCTGTGGAGTAATCATGCCTTAGCAAAACAATGCTGAGAGTCAGACCCAATTCTAAAAGTGATTTTCTGAACTCCAAATTGTAGAACTGACTTGGTTGTGTTTGCAAATGTAAGTAAGGGCTATATCTTCCGCAGGGAAAGAGGCATCTCTTTGTGCCTCAAGGATATTGCCGTCCCGTATTTCTACAAAATATCAGTTATCTATAAAGGAGATAATAGGTTATAGAGGATGGAGCTTTCAATGCCTACTGAATAGACAGAAAACCATCGGCAAGGCAAAGACATACTTCTTCAACTCTTCTATAACTTGTTGTAGACAAATTATTAAACAAGCCTGGTTTCCCATCTGATTGTCACATAACCAACTGCGCTAGCTTGAGCAAATGGCTCACCATATAAAGTGAGATACAAAATAACCACCTCATTGTTTGTGCTGCAGACTAAATGCCATGATATTCAAAATGTGCTTCTGTCTTAGTAGGCATTCAATTTCACACTGCCCTCTGCCTTTCATCGTTACCTAAGCATTTCTCTCATAGTAGAAATGAAAGAAACCAACAGCACGGCTTCTGATTTATTTGACAGCATTTATTGTGTACTCACCATGACAACGACCACAATAAACGCTGGAGATAGAAGAAAAGGGGAAGAATAACGTCAAAATGAAATATCATTTCTTAAATCTACTGAATATCATACTCAAGGATACTTTGATCTAATATATTTATGATTGTTCGTCATTCTCAAGTTCTCATAGGTAATGCATTAGTTCCATTCTAGATAGATGTATGTACTCTCAAACTTTAGCCAATAATATTTCAATTCCTCGAGAGATATGTTTCTCTTTCTGATACGTGTTTCTTTCACATGCCTCTCTGTAAAAGCAGGAGAGTTTTGGAGTCAGAATTGAACTTAAGTAAAATTCTAACTCTTAAGCGCTGAGCGACTTTGGGTAGTTTATTTAAATGTCTAGGCTTCAGCTTCCTCTTTCATAAAATGGAAAGTTTGTCATGGGACATTTTTGAGGATTAATTAAGTAACATATACAAAGACTTTAGAAAAAATGTCAAGGTACAGTGAATGTTCATTAAATATTAGCTACTATTATTATCATGATTACTGTTATTTCCTACAGGGATGCAAAAATAAAATATATTCAAGTATTTCTAAGGTAATTTTCAGGGAAGACATGCAGCATAACCTTCATTTACTTTTCATAAGAAACAAAACTAAAGCTCTTGGAATTTGCCCAATTACCCTATTACATTATTTGGGGTTGAGATGGGGAGAGGCTTTGCAGAAGAATGATAAAGACATAACTGCTTACAAGTATCTATTTCCTAGAAATGATGTCAGCAGTATTAACAGAATTCCATAAAAGCGCACCTAGCAACTAATGAAAGGTTTGTATCATAAAAAGAGAGGAGTAAAAGGTAAATAAAAGACTTCTAAATGCAATAGAAGTGGTAACAGAACTCCTCCCTAGTTCTTTGAAATTAAACAACAAATATTTCACAGATAAATATTGTGATTTATTATCTGTAAAGCCATTAGATTTACCTACAGAAGAATGGCAAAAGAATGACATATTAAAGAACTGAATAATGGAAATTTAAGTTTCTTTTACCACTTGGAGAAATTATAGCTAATAACAATAAAAGTTATCTATATCTTGTTGTAACTGAAAATCATTTCATAATCTATGTTAGCTTTCACAACTCTATGATAAAAATCAAGTTAGGAAAAACTGCCTTGCTCAATGCAAACATCTAGTAAATGGTGAAATTTATACTTAAACCCAAACATCCAGCTAATAATTCCATTTTTTCTGTTAATACTTCCTCCTGCAACACTTTTATTGTAGAAAAATAAGAAACAGAATAAAAAAAGTTTTGTGTCTTGTTCTAATATTTTATCCTGAATCCACCTTGATATTTCAAACATTGCAAAATTTTTTCTTGAATTAATATACAGGTAATTTTCTGAAAAATTTAAGGCCATTTTCAAAAGGATAGAAGCTGATGAAGAACAGCTTAAATGTACTCAAGGCACTTAAACCATAACTCTATATACTAGAATTTGAAAAATACATATGCTCCTTCACTGGCAGGCTAATTCAGTGACAAAGATAATTGAGAAAAACTTTTGACTCTGTTGGTTGTCTGATTTCATTAATCTGGTCATGTAGCATTTACCTTTAGAACATAATGCAAAATGTGGCATAGCTCTCAGATATTGGTCTGAACTTCAAAACATACCAAAAACTACCCCAGATTTTCTATGAGGAAGGAGCTTAAGCATTTACCTAAAAAGAATTCATATCAACATTTTACCCTCATGCATTTAAGCTCAGTAATTATAGCACAGCAAATCCCTCTACTACTAAATTGTGGATGAGATTCTCAGGTTTGTAGATATCCCTGAGGCCTAGATGATGATACAGCTAAACTATTACTGGCCCTCCTGATTCTCCAACTATAATCTGTTTTGCCTACATGTAGAGAGAGATTCTGACACCACTAATTGTACCTTATCTCAAAAAAATTCTTTTGGAATATTCAACACAGCTGGAAGCAAGGTATAATGTCAAAATGTCAGAAAAGTCATAATAGGACCTATTCTAAAATGTATGCAAAATCAGGACTAAAGTTAAGGAGATAGAAAGTTTGAAAAGGTTCTTATTGCAACACTATTCCTCTTCGGCTCTATTATTTGCCATCAGCTTTTCTCATGAAGAAAAACATGAGTTGTGTGCACTTACATCACCTCTCAATAAAACTGCTCACATTTGGAACCATATTTATAAGTGTTGTAGTAACCACAACTCTTTGCACAGGCCCTAATTATTCAAGCTCTGATTGAACCACATAACATCATCTGGTGTTTTTAGTTTTCTGCCTCCTCTTTTTTTGATTGACTTTTTAGTGCATTTTACATGTCAAGGATCAGAAACAAAGACTAAAAAATTCATAATGCTTTTATCCTAGTGAGGATCACACTGAAAGGACTGGCAGCTGGGAAGGCTGGAACCTTTGGCTGAGGAAGTTTGTTTGGTGACCTGTGACACAATTTTATAGGAGTGCAGGGCCTCTTTTTCTCAAATAAATAGAACTTTTTTTTTCATGTAAGGGTTATTTTCTATACTAGATATAAAAAAGTAAATTGTTTCTGCTCTAATAACTTGTTATGAAAGATAATTGAATTTAAATTGGTTGAAGCTTAAGAATACACAGACCTAGCTAGGATGGCATTGATACAGCTCAGACCATATTCACTGGTGTCTCATTACAGAAGTACAGAATACTCTTGTTTGTTTGTTTTTAATACAGAATCATATGAGTTAATCTGTTTTTTATCTGTTCTCAACATTTAAGGAGGAAGAATAGGTAACAAAAACCTGGGGAAACAATAAGACCATCAGTACGTAGCCTCTTGGGTTACAACTGAACTAAAAATGCATCTAAATTTCCTCCTGTTACCAACAGTCTCTCACTATCCCCAGACTCATCCATCTATATTTTCCATTGGTATTTAAATTCAATAAATCGCAAGTATTCTTTACTGATGAATCTCATCTTTCCATATTCTCCATTTGAAATTATAACACCTTAGCCACCCCAACACTAAAACTAGAAACATAGAAGTCATACTTTATTCTTAACTCTACCTCATATTTAACATTTTTTATTGACTGTTCCTGGTGAATTTATCACAAATTCTTCAGAAATTAAATCTATTCTTAGTCCTCATTCCCATAAATCTCAGTCTTACCATCCATAAACTGTAATGATTTCTTGAATGATCTTTTATTTTTTCACTTCTGTTCCTCTCAAATCATTCTCCTTAGGGTCCAGACACATATACCTAAATTATGAATATAAACAGCCATTGTTCCTCAAACAATGCTTACAAGACTGTTAAATGCCTAAAGGCAATTTATGTTCTTAATGTCAATTTGCTAATACATCCATAGTGTGTGTCCTGTCTAGTTTCCTATCTCAAGTCACGCTCTGTACAGAAGGAATTTTTATTGGAAGTCTCACCACCACTGCTTTTTTGGCTACAACTTATTATAGAAACATAAGTAAAATACAGTAGGATATATAGAGAACCGCTTGGGCAATAGGTGAAGTTAAAACAGGATATTAAGTGGCAATAGAAAATATATCATATGAAGTTTGAAAATGAATCACATTAATTTTACTGCCTAGATGGTCAACTAGGGAAGGCAGTCACCTCCTTCCCCCAAGTCAGTCCTGGAGAAACAATTGAAACAAGAAAATACATGGATACGAAGGAAACAATAAAGTACCAATAAAATAAATAAAACACATAGAAAATCTAAGAGGTTTATTAGAAATTGTGTTGGGTGGATGAATATAGCTTGAGAAGGAGGGTGGTTGAATGAGGAAAGGAATCTTATAGACTGGAAAAGGTGGTTTCATTTTGTTTTATAATTTTCCTTGAATTGCTTTGAGAAATCCTTTATTTTCATCTGACCCAAGAAAATTGCCTTCACTAAAATATTGGTTTTGCTCTGCATTGTTTGAGATACCCCTTTCCTACTTTTCACTAATAAATTATGTACCTGTAATATCATGTATCTAAAGTTTTTGTGAGGAGGATGGCAATATCAAATTAGCATAAAATTGTATTGGGATGAGGAACTGAAACCAAGTGAAGACTGACTAATTGACCACCAGAATTTACTTCTCTACTCATTTCTCTCAAAACCTTCAATGTTAGACTTTCATAAATGATTAGCTACTAGGTTAATTACACTTTTCTTACAACAATGAGAAAACAAGATATATCAGACAGGAGTTTCTACACATTGGAAACATGTCCCACAAGACTTCTGGGCTCCAAAGAGGCACATAGGGTTAGGATTGAGAGAACAAGGAAAGAGCCTACATTCTAGCCACCAAGCTCCTAAATTGTCCTGCCAGAGTTCTCCAGTTCACTTTGTTTTTTGGACACAGTTCTCCTCAACTAATCTATGAACTCTATATTGTGCTAGAGTTCTAAAATTAAATTAAAAGAATAATAATGGATCATTTAAAGATACAACCCTCTATTTGCCTAGTCAAAGCCCTGAATCAGTTTGCTATTGATAAAAAAAATGGCTAATAAAACTCAAAGCATTTAACTTTTATCTTGATCATATTGCACATATACTTTACCAAACTCTCTCCCATGTCTCTTCATTCCTTATTCTTTTACCGTTGTTTCATTCATGAGCTATTCCTTTCTCTTCTTCATAACCTGAAAACTGTCTCATCAGAACCTAGTTCAACTAGTCCTTTATTCACTTTTACTTACTTTTAGTCACTCTCCTCATAAATTTTGAGGAGCATTTATGAAGAGAAGGCAAGGAGATCATTTTGTTTTTTCAGTTTGTTATTGTTCTAGTTTGCTAGTTGCCAGAACACAATATACCAGAAAAAGAATGGCTTTTAAAAACAGGAATTTAATAAGATGCTAGTTTACAGTTGTAAGGCTGAGAAAATGCCCCAATCAAAGCAAATCTATAGAAATGTCCAATCTAAGGCAGCCAGGGAAAGATATCTTGGTTCAAGAAGACTGATGAAGTTCAGGGTTTCTCTCTCAAGTGAGAAGGCACATGGAGAACAGAGTCAGGGCTTCTCTCTCATCTGGAAGGGCACATGGTGGACATGGCATCATCTGCTAGCTTCTTCTCCTGGCTTCCTGTTTCATGAAGCTCCCTAAGAGACATTTTCCTTCTTCATCTCCAAAGGTTGCAGGCTGGGGGACTCTGCTTCTCATGGCTATGTCATTCTCTGCTCTCTCTGAATCTTCCATTCTCCAAAATGTTTCCTCTTTTATAGGACTCTAGTAAACCAGTCAAGACCCACCCAAATGGGTGGAGACATATGTCCCCTAATCCCATTTAACAACCACTCTCGATTTGGTTACATCTCCAGGGAGATGATCTAGTAACATACAGTATTGAATAGGGATTATTCTGCCTTTACGAGATGGAATTTGGATTAAAACATGGCTTTTCAAGGGTACATACATCATTTCAAACCAGGACAGATATCATTATTATTATTTTATTATGTTTGGTTCCTCATCTGTCTTTTCCAGGCCAGTTCCCTACAGGCAATTCTGCCCTGAGTCCCTGTACAAACCATATGGCCACTGAGGATCCCTTAGCTCTGGGTTTACCTCTTCCCACACCAGATTTCATGGTCCAGGGGTGGTGTCAGCTTCTCCAGGATTCCTGCACTTTCCTGAGCTCCTCCCACACCCAGTCTTCTCTATATCTGGCCATGGCCTATGCACCTGTCTTTGCTGTCTTGTTCCAAATCAACACTGGCAAGAAAATCATTCTCTCCAGCAATCCCACCTGAGGCATTCACAAGATCAGTCACGTTAGATTTGTCTGATCAGGGGCAGGTAGTATCTTGCTCAGTCTTCCTATTAAAGCATTAGCCACACTCTCTTTTGTGTTCTCATAGCACTTTTTTCTAATTAGGTATTGTCTTAGTTTCCTAGCTGCTAAAACAAATACCATACAATCAGTTGGCTTCACAACAGGAATTTGGGGCTCCTGGTTTCAGAGGCTGAGAGCTTTCTTCCTCCATGGTTGGCCTCTTCTGACCAGCTGGAATTTGGGGGATGGGGGGATTCTTTGGCTTTTCTGTCACATGGCAACACACATGATAGTGTCTTCTCCTTTCTCTTCTGGATTCCACTGACGTCCAGCTTTTTGCTGCTCCCCGGAGCTCTATGTCTGAATTTCATTCTGTTTATAAAGGACTCCTATTTTCAGAAGTCCTACTTGTAACAGGTTCACACTTACAGGAATCGATCAAAATTAAGACCATACTTTTTCTCCGATATATAATTCAATCTACCACAAGTATTCAATGTATGCTTAGTGAATGAATGAGTAAATGAAAGTGAACTTAAAACAAGTGGTGATGCTACTTGGGATGGGACAGTAGTTTAATATGGAAGGTAATTGCCATTACATTTTACAAATGTGGACATAAACTAAGTTTTCATAATTCACTTTTTAAGTAGTCATCAAACATGATTCACATATAATTCAAATAAGAGTGCTTTCAAAGAAAGCATCCTGACAGTTTTATTCTTTGACACGTCAGGTTTCATGAGATGATAAAAATTTGAGTAAATATTTAAGCATATATATTTAACTTTCAAGCAATTTGCAAATAATAATAATCTAATTCCTAAGTAAACATTTATCCTTATAATAATATGGTATGAATCATCATTTTTAATGGCTTACCCATTTTTTAAGTGAAATAAGAATTGTAAATAGGCATAGAATTTTCCGGGGGAAGGTAATGCTTCATCATTATCCAATATTTAAAGGTAGATTATAAAATCTTTCAAAATATGGTAGAGAGCCGTCGGTTATACAAATAAAAAGAAATTCTTATATTTTTGCTCTTATGCAAAAATCACAATAGAGAAAATTGCATTGTCCAATTTCATATGTTGTTAATTTAGGAGAACTTTTAGTTATTCTTTCACTTGCCAAGAGATTAGGAGTGGTCATGAACTCAGCAATATTTTTGCTGCATCATCAAAATACATACAGCTAAAAGCATTCATTTCCCCTTAAAAGTATTCTTGAAAGCTGCACTGTTTCTGAAACAGAAGCAAAGTCAGCTGAAAATGTACAGTCAAATTCACCTTTAAGTGAAAGTTTAAAAAAAAAATCAATTTTGAGTAAAGTGTTGGATTAAATTCTGTCCTATAATAAATAACAACTGGGTTTTTGTTGTGGAAGTTTAATATATTATTTAATCCTATGTGTCTTTCATATTAAAATGATAGTTCTATTTCTACTGTCTGAACTGTGGGACCTAATCCTTTGTTTCAGAGGGTTTAACTAATCTATTGCAAAGCTCTGACTTGCAATGTGTTCTAAGAAATAACTTAGAAAGGACAAGACAGCCAAAAATGACAAAGGTGTTCCTTGCTGCAAATTTGAAAACTTCTGTCTTTGCCTAAAATACAAGATAACAAAACCTGATTTTAGTAGGAGTAATGTGTCACTTCTGATTGATAAATTACAACACAACCCTTCCCGTTTTCTGCAAATTCAAGTAAATTAAGATAGATAATTTCCTTGTCATTCTTGATTTTTTTAAAAATTTCATTCCCCTTTACTACCCAAACCTAATTAATTTTCATGGCATCCCTTGAAGACTTACAAGTTAAACTGTAGGATGGCAACAGAGGCGACAAGTTTCAGTAAGTACTTCATCCAAAGGAAATGCCAAATCATTTACATCGACCAGCAACCATAATCAAAGTAATAAAGATCATTCCCACTAAATGATCCTGAATAAAAAATAATAAGATGGTGATTTCTGATAATCCAGAACAGATGATACTCTTGAAGATGACAGAAATCTACAGCGTACAGCAGCCCATAGAGAAAATATTTCAGTAAATCTTTTGACATTTCTCTGGGTTGAGTATAATTGCAGAAGTGCTTCTCTGAGTTTTAATGTGGAGATGTAAAACTTAATACCTGGTGTGATGGTTTGGCTGATACGAGTGAAAGGTTGTATATACTTAATCTGGTAAAATGTGCATATTTTAGAAGTTATGTCTGCATGAAATTAAACTTTTTTTCTTTCTGTAACATTGCTAGCTTTCTTCTTGTTTAATTAAATAAACAAAATACATAAATAAATATGGAAGGATGTTTTGGAGAAAGTTTAAATAATGAATGAGAGTAGCACAGATATTTTAGGTAAGAAATACACTTGTTTTTACTAGTTTCATGCTTAAACTGTTTACTATTCTTCAAAATTCTACATCGTCGATATTTTTATTGGAAAGATGTAATTTTCCCCATCAAAATGTATTCTACAATTGAAAAACTGTATTTTTCTGAAATTTACTTTGTTTCATGATTTGAAAGATATCAAACAGTGTTTATTTTTTCATTCCCAAAAAATATGAAAAACATTACTATTGTGATCTCAAAATTACTTTACATTTCATTTCGTAATTCTCTATTCTAGTTAGAGTTATTTGAGAATGTTCCATTATACCCTTTGACTCCCCTGTAAATACAATCGTTGTGACTCAAAAGTAAAAAGTAGTTTAAATTTTATTTAACTTATCACATTTACTTATACTGAACAGTGCTATTTGGTTCAATAAAGTGTTTAATCACATTTATTTAAACCTTAGAAATATTTTCAAAGTTGGTAGGTCATATCATGATGATGGCTATTACTCTTGGCTGCTTTATACATAGCCACTTTGAGACATGGCTTCAGCCATGCTATTATGTGATGAAAAAGTTCAATATGAAAATTATACATATTATGAATATATAACATATGCACATTTGACAATTATTTACATAAATAAAGGGATAATAATAATATTGTATTTCAATATCAATATATTGAAACCTATAATGAACAAATCATCCCACAAATATTTGTTAAGCACATTCGAGGTGCTCATTGCTGCACTAGGCATGACAGATTTTCACAGTATCACGATGTGACTTCTGGTCTTAGCTTGCATATGTCAGGGGTGATGAAATTCCTCCAGCCCCACTCCCAGGCTCCTCCTTCTGGTCTTACCCTTCATTCTATTTCCTCTAAAATCTGTGATGTTCTAGCTATACTGTCTCTCAGAAACCACCATACATGCTCTTTATTTTATTACTTTCTTGGAACTATATAATTTCCAAGTTCTACTGGCTTTGGGAAAGATTGGGACAGGTCATTATTTTACCTAATATCCTTTAATATTTTATGAGCATATAAACTAAATTTGATCTTACCTGCTTACCTGTGTCTTCATTAAAATGTCCTCTGACTTGTTTTGTTTGATATTATTTTAAATTTTAAAATACATGGCATAAGCAAATTGAGAATTATGAACTATTTGTATGCCATATTTTATTAAATATAATGATGAGTACATAACCAGACAAGTCATCCTCAGGAAGAGCAAAGAATTTGCTCTGAAGAAAATAAAATATATAGTTGCATGTCAAGTTCATACCTGTTCCTGGTTCAATATCTCATAATGCTTCTTCTTGTTACTCTTTTATGTTCTGCCAGTGGCCTTCTCTTTTGCCTTACTTTTGCAATTATTCTTTTTGATGCTGCCTGTGTTTAGCGGTATCTGGCCAAAGAAGAAACAAATATCCACTAAAAGCTTTGTGACTCTTTGGCTTTTTATTTTCTTCTTTTGCATGGGCAGGCACTGGGAATCGAACCCACGTCTCCAGCATGACAGATGAGAACTCTGACTGCTGAGGCATCATGACCTGCTCAAAGCTTAGTGACTTTTTAACTGCTAAAATATGCAATTCAAAAGAGAAAGAGAGAAAATTGGAGCTAAATAATGCCTATGGCCGGGAAACACATACAACTTGATCTATTTATTTTCCAAGCAGTGGTTGTGATCAAATGATTACTCTATTTTGAGAATGACTCTTCTTAATCCTTCTTTTCTAAAATCCAGAGTACTCCTTCCAGCAATTATTTATACTACACACATGAGAGACCCACTAGTACAATAAAGGTTCAGTAGTCTCAAAAAAATTTAACACCTATTAGCTAGCTGCAGTTGTAATATTAAAATGTTTAACAACCAGTGCATACTGACTCAGACAAATCAGAACAGAGGCTAGCTTGATCGGCTAGCCCAGTTATATTGGGGTTTACGAGCCTGGCCATCCAGATAAGTAAACATTTACTGCACCCTTGTAAATATTAGTGTATGTGTATTGGAGTCTATTCATAAGCATTTTCTCTTCACATAACAAAATGAATCCTATTTTTCTGTGATATATTTCTGAAATCAGTGTGTACACTTCTGTTTGTGGTACAGGTATGCAACCAGCAGTTTTCAAGCTCAAGGCAACCAGGGAAATATTGGGAGGAGTGTAAGTATATAGCAGAAAGATCTGATGTGTATTCATTGGTTTGTGATAGAATAGCGTGGAATGATAATTCTATGTTACTATTTGTGGTAGATTGAATCATGTACCCCAAAAGAAAACACATTAATATTAATCTATATTCTTGTGGGTATGCACCCATCTGTAAATAGTACTTTTAAATATTTAAGGTGAGTCAGGGTGTAGACTTATTTGTGAATCAGATCTTTTAAGGTTCTGTTTAGGCATGGCCAAACTGAATCAGGGTGAGTTTAGCCCTTATTACTGGAGGCTTATAAAGATGAGAAATTCTCAGCTCAGAGAAATAAGCCAGAAGACAGAGGAAACCAGAAGAGACAGTCAGCCACAGGAGGAGACCAAGGACACTGACATGTGACAGACGGCTTCCGTCACTACAGTGCTACCAACTCCAGGAAAAAGCACAGCTATTACCGACAGCATGATTTTAGACTTCAAGCCTTCAAAACCATGAGACAGTCAATGCTTGCTGTTTAAGCCAATGCATTATATGGCATTCGTCATAGTAAATATGGCAAACCATGACACTAATGCTTTCAATTCCTGACTTAGAGTGTGACATTTGAGTTAAAGGGATATATAGTTCCTTCTCAACCTCCTTTATGCTACAACATATTCTAAAGATACAAGCACCCAAATAGTACTGTGCTAATATAGTCAAAGCCTGAAGTCTCTTACAATAAGACCTTTGATTTATTGTATATCTAAGTATAAATATTTCATAAAAAATTTAGTGAATATTCAACGTACATTACATTACATCAAAACATTTATGTGTATAGAAACATAAATATATAGGCACATATATATTTAATAATATTAAATAAAATTTATTGGGTCTTTACAGTATATATCAAGCTGAAAATATACTACATTTAACATTCATATATAATTAGTGGAAATCAACTTTGAGTGGAAATAATTATACAATGTTTTGCTTCATTTTAAACAGAAATTATTGCATATGAAAAGTACTGTTTTTTGCTCAAGAATAACATATTTTATGTAAATTTCTATTATTGAAAGTGATGTTCTTCTAATGGCAATTTTATATGAATATATGAATAAAAATAATTGTGACTGCAATTACTTTATTGGATGCTTTCTCTTGAGATACCGTATAGAATCTTTTCCATTTGTTCTATCACTAAACAAACATTTATTGCAAATCTACTAGGAATGGGGTGCTGTTTATGTACTTGGTACGCATAAATGAGCAAGAAGCCAGCTGTTATCAAGCTGGCTAGTAGACTCAAACAGGGAGAAGAAAAAATACTGACACCTACACCCTTTGGCCATGTGTGGTCAGAGTGTGTGGTTGGTATTAATTCTGTTCATTTGTTTCATTAAAAATGGTACCTTTCCCCCATTTATTCCTTTTTCTGTACTTTAAAAAAATTTTGCTTATGGCTTTTTAAGAAAGAGAGTTTCCACTCCTTTGTAAAGGAAAAAAAAAAACAAACAAACAAACACATATGTAGCTATTAACCAGTAGCAATTGTTACAGTTCTCTTATTGGCATTAACACAATGAAAATATTTCTAAAAAACAAACACATATCCTGGCTTTTAATTTTTTTAGAAACACATCTTTGGTGATAAACCAGGTAGACTTTTATGAGATCAAGTTAATTCTGCCCAATTTTCTGATTTTGGCAGAAAACAGTTTTCATGAGAAGAATTTTTAAAGCACTATTTTTGTACTCATATGTTTATCAGATTTCCAGCTTGAAGTGGAATGCATTATCATGTGATGTTTAGGTTTTCCTTTGTCTCTGAAGCAGGCTTCTGTTTCTCATGTAGATACTTTATCCTTGATGGGTAAATGGAGTCTGTGCCTTCCTGGGAGGTCATGACAATCTTTCCTTATCTACACAAAGGGTGAAGTGCAATCTGAAATAAAATTGTCACTCCCTACCTTGACTCACTTACAGAACAAGTATAATAAGCACAGAAAACTCTTCCTGGTGTAGCTCAGGATGAAAAGCTCTCTGGGATCTCACATTTCTCTCCAAGCTAGCTATCGATGTTCAGAAAACTTGAAATGAAATACAAAGATAAGATGACAGAACCATAAAATGAAAAAGCATCAATTTTATAAGAGTGACTTAGTTCAGCCACTGTATAAATATGTTCATATATATATATTAAACCCGAGAACATGACAAGGCACTGCTATTTTACATTCAATTATCATTTATACACATATATTTCAAGACTTTTAAGTCTTTGAAGGACAAACACATCTCTACTGTAAGTTAAAGTGCATATGTTTATTGTTAGTGTACTTGTTAAAATAATCAGTAAAATTTTAATGCGATCTCTTTGGAATTATAAGAAGTTATAGGGTTAACCATAAGCCTGAATTCAATAAAGTGTCACACTCTGCTCAATAGTGACGTTGACAGAAAAGTTTAGAGGCCACATTGGCTAATGGATTCTAATCTCTTACTTGTGGAAAGTTAAGTTTGGAAGCAGCAAAATGTTAAAACAGTTTTCAAAGAGAAAGTTGCTCATTCCCTTAATTATTCTGAGCACTTGATCAATTTGAGATGCTCCAAAAAGAATTGCTTAGCAAATTATTATTAACTGACTGTTTCATATTGGGCAGTAAAACCAGATAGAGACACTATCTGATTTCAAATATATCTCTGCTACTCTCCAACTAAGTCATCTTGAAAATTTCACAGACTTTTTGTTTTGTTTCCTGACTATAAAAGGAGGACTAAAATTAATCAATATTCCAAAGTATCTGTATGCCTTAAATTATTGAACATATGAAAATCAATTAGAAAAGCATCAGTCATACACTAAATATTTTGCTACTATAATCAAGATTTAGAAAGGCCAGCTAACTTCTCTCCATTTTGAAGTCATCTAAAACAGAAAAATTATAAAAATGAATATATCTACTCTAATTAGCTCAACAGTAGCACTCTCTCTAGAGCTTTCCCTACTTATTGTACCAAAACTTTCCTTGAGGAAGTACAATTGCTTTGGTGTTTCAAATAAATATATAACTTAAAAGTCAATAAATCCCGACCTTGGCAAATAATTTCCAGGCTGATGCCAAAACATGCCTTTATTGTTTTCTGGCCAGATTTCCTTCTCCATAAGTTTTACAGTGCTCATGAAATTGGTGGCTGCAGGATATTTCATGATGTTGGTTAGCTGTTCAGCATCCAATATGCTCTTTTTTTTTAGTAAAACCTAATTTGGTTCAGACATCTTGTATCTTCTCCTCCATCCCTAAAATAACTCAGAGAAAAGAGATCTCTTTTGCAGCTCCAGGAATAGATTCTGATTAGAATCTAGCCAATACAGTGTTAAAGAAACCTCCAGATGACTGTCGATGCTCAAAATGGGTAAATAAGTAAGCCTAGATTGAAAGGAAGATGTATTCTCTTCCTTTCTCTTCCTATCCTCTATCTCATTGTCTTCCATTGCTTGGCAAGAAAAAGGGAGAACTGACCCTAGTAGGCATCTTATGATCATCAGGGAGTAACCATCAAGACCACTGACTCTGACACTGTGTTGAAGAACTGAAAAGTTTTATATATCTGAAGCCTAATTATGTCAATAGGCCACTCATAATGCAATGCCAGGATTCTACTTTCCTTCGGATTTCTAATTTGGTAAAACAATAGACTTCTTTATTGTGTAACAAAGTTTGTGTTAATTCCAGCCCAAATCACTGTACCAGATATAGACCACAATTAACAATATCATTTACTAGAAAATAATTGAATCCTTCTTGACTTAACCAAAAAAGTAACCAAAAAGTTAACTTTCTCAATTAAATTTTAAAAAGTATACTAGACACTGTGTTTTTGTAAAAATTATTTAAAGAATGCAAAAAAAGATGCATAAAATTGTGTGCACTTGCCCCTATAATTCTATAATATTTTAGTCATTAATAACAAAATAAGTCACATTGGAGACAAGGTGATACGTAGAAACTCCCTTACTACTACAAATACATTGAATTACCAAATGAATAGTACTGATCATAAATATGAGTATGTAATCTACCTTGAAGCAAAATTACAATCGAACATTCTCAGGAGTTAAACAGTAAAAGAGAAATCTATAGTACAGTCAGTGCAAACTGACTCATAAGTAGCATAGAAGGAGTGAGCTCTGTGAAATGGAGAATGTCATGGACTGAATTTTCTCCCCAAACCAGTCCTAACCCTTGGTCTCATGAATATGATCCAATTTGTTAGTCGGATTTTGAAGATACTATTAGTTTAGATGAAACCAATCCAATGTAACTATGGCCCATTGAAAATATGAGCACAGATAGACAGAAAAGAAAACACATACTAGAGGCAGAGGTTGAGTTATTTCATATGCCAAAGAATGCTAGGGTTGCCAAAAGCCACTTCCAGAATCTGACAGACTTCTGAAAGAAGTATGTCCTTACTGACACTTTGATTTGGACATAGGGGCTCCAGAAATGTGGGATAATAGATTTCTCTAATCTTAAACCACCTAGTTTGTGCTACTTTGTTACAGAAGCCCCAAGAAATGTATCAGAGAGTCAGAAGTATCACTTCAGGTTTGAAACACCTATCTAAGTCATGGACTGTGGATGAGTGTGTTATCAATAGAACATACTTGTATAGTCTCCCCACAGCTTAGGAAAACAGAATGAAGCTTTGAAATAATATAAAATCCATTGTTATTAACATTAGAAAAATAAGCAACCAAGGTAAGCATTAGATTTAGCACTGATGATGGGATCATTGGTGATATGGAAGATAAGAAGAAACTAATATTATAGCACAGGGAAATGAAGAGTTACAATATCAGAAAGATAGGCTTGAAGATATGGAAAATAGAATAAGAACATTCAATATACAACCACCAGAAGTAATTAAAGGACAGATTGGAGAAAATAAATGAGTTTCTGGAATTGAAGAAATACAGGAGACTGACAAATAAAGAACACATTGATTTCTGTCCTATGTAAATAAGTAAAGTAAAAAAATTCCATACCAAGACATATAGTAAATAAATTACAGAATACTAAAACAAAAGAGATCTTAAAACGAGAGGAAAGCTTGGATGGCATATAAAGAAATTATCAACAGACTTTTCACCAGCACCAGTATAAACAAATAAACAAAATTAAATTATAATCTCATAATAAACTCTCAATGAACATAGCCTAAGTGTAATAAAGAAAGACTAAAACAAAGTCTAAATTACACCCTTTCCAAAATAATTTTAAAGGATATATTTCACAAAACATAACAGAGGTTGGGCTATCAAAAGCGTAGAAACAATTTGGGTAACCCCAAAAATCACTCCTACTTTTTGAAGACAATTTCAAATCTGAGGTTAAGACAGATGTTCAAACAGTGTATGGTGGACTTACTGAAATGAGGTAGAAAGTATCAGTGTCTGGTCTAATGGATGAATTCACATTTTTGAGAAAACATACTGGAAATAAAGGATCTGGGCAGAAAAAGAGCTCCAGAAGTCTACATGAATGTCATTTTGCATTTCCCACCAAACATTGAGTTTTTCAAATGTAGGTTAAGACCACAAAAGATCAGGAGTAAAACAAACACTGAGGGGTAAAAAAAGTCCACCTTAGCTATGAGGTGAAAATCTACAGGGTTGGGAAATATGAATTCCAGCAAGCCAGAGTGGAGAAATTTCAGTATCTGGTCATTCTGTCAATATTGCAAAAAGTCATAATTTATAGAGTTTGCTCTAATGTAGGCTCTGAGTAAAGACTATTCCATACATACCACCAGAAATGCTAAAAATAAGCATTAAATATAATAAAATCATTAAACTGGTACACAATCACACTCTAATTCTGATTGTGGTGGTGGTTACACAAATCTATATGTATGTTAAAATTCATAGAACTATACGCCAATAAAAGAAACAATACAGTTTGAAAATAGTCAATCAAAAAGTCAACAAAATGTAGACAATAAAATGAAGTGAATTTTGAAATAAAAAAACACATACGAAAATAAAACTTAATACTTCCTAACGAAGACAACAAAATGCAGATACTCAACCACACAGGATCCATAATGTCCAATACAAATTAAATACTAGTAGAAAAGAGAAGTAGGAGAATACAAACCAAAGTAGGAGAAAAATCAATCAATAGAGCCAGATCTAGAAATGACAGTGATATTGGAATTACTGATGAGCACTTCATAATAGTAAATCCAAATATTTTCAAGGATCAAAAATAATGAACATAATGAGGGGATAAATAGGAAATGTTAACACAGAAAAGGAATCAATAAATTAGAATGAGTGGAAATTCTGGAAGAACATACCGGAAATGGAAAATATTACTGAATTGATGTTACAGCATATTAAACACGACAGAGGGAAATAGCAGTGAATGGGAAGACAGGAGACTAGAAACTACCTAAATGAGCCATAGAGAGGGAAAAAGAGGTTGAGAAAATATTAAAAGAGCATCAGGAATATGTTGGCCAATAGGAGGTGCTATTGGTGTGAATAGGAGGGTAGAGAGTAGGTTAGAAATGGATTTGATGAAATAATAGCTAGACTTTTTCTAAATTTGAAGAAAACTATAAATCCAAAAATTCAAGAAACTCAAAGAAATCCACAGAAGGACAAATAAACAAATAAAAGCACACCAAGCCTATTTATAATCAATTCCTGAATACCAATTTTTTAAAAATTCAAAATAATTCAGAAGAAAACCAGTAACATAATGAGTGTTGATTTCATATCAGAAACAGATGCAAACAGCAAGTAGATGGATCAACATCTTCAAACTGCTGGGAAATATATTCTTCACTCCAGAATTCTACAGCCTCAGAAATATGCCTTTAAAATGAAGTCAGGGTTGAGATAAAGAAAAGTTTAAGAACTCACTACAAATAGAACTACATTAAATGAAATGTTAAAGGAAATTCCAGAGCTGGACGGAAAATAATACCAGATTGAAATTCAGATCTACTCAAATAAATAAAAAGCAGTGAAATTGTTAAATAGATGGATAAACAAGATATTTTTGTTATTTCTTAATTAGGTTAAAGTATCTTTTTTATTTCTAGAGAAATTACGATAGTGTGCTATGAGATTTGTAATCTTATTTGTAAAATGCTGTTGAACTAGGCAGTCATGAATGAAAGATGCATATTTTAAACCTTGACAAACTATTAAATAAAGAAATACAAACAACTGCAACCCTGTCAATAATCACTTTAAATGAGCATTGATCAAACATTCAGTTTAAAGTTAGAATATGTCAGAATGAATTTTAAAAATTAGGCCCAATGGTATGTTTTCTAAAAGAAGCACAATTAAAATATAAATTCAGTGAGAGTTTGAAAACAAAAACAATGTAAGAGGATATGACACGAAACATTTAGCATAAGGAAGAGGGGCATTTCAGAATGTGAAAAGAGTTAATTCATCAAAAAGGTGCAACAGTCTCAGTATGTATTAAGAGATTTAATACATACTTAAAAACAGAGCTTCAAAATGCCAAAGATAAATGCTAATTGAAGGGAGAGATGAGCAAATCCATAATCAAAGTAGGATAATCACTATTTTTCCACCAGTAAGTGATAAACTAACTTAAAACTGGTAAATGCAGAGAAGAATTGAATTACAATAAGAAAGAGTATTAACATATTTTTAGAATTAATACATATAAAACATTGCACATAACTTTTCAATTGCACCTGAAATGTTCACAAGACTAACTGTGTGTTGGAAAATAAAACAAGCTGAATAATATAATATGTCTTCTACCATAATGGAATTTGATGAGAAACCAACAACAAAAAGTATTGGGAAAATCTCTAATGATTTGAAAATTGACTAGCATTTTCTATATAATTCATAGTTCAAAGAAGTTATTATAAGGGAAATTAGAATATATTTTGAAATGAATGTAAATGAAAATGTCCCATGAAAAACTGAGTGATGCAGCTGAAGTAGCAGGCATAGAAAAAATAATTCCAGCTTAAAAGCCTTCTATTAGAAAAAGATAAAACAAAGATTTAAAATGATCTAGGTATAAAACCAGAAAAAAAGGATGTAGGTATAAAAAATTAATTCAAAATGGATTAAATACCTAAGTGTAAGAGCCGGTACCATAAAACTTCTAGAAGAAAATGTAGGGAAACATCTCCAAGATCTAGTAATAGGAGGAACCTTCTTAAACTTAACACCTTAAGCACAAGCAGCAAAAGAAAAGATATATAAATGGGAACTCCTTAAGATCAAGAGCTTCTGTGTCTCAAAGGACTTGGTCAAAAAAGGTGAAGAGACAACTAACTCAATGGAAGAAAATATTTGGAAACCACAAATCAGATAAAGGCTTGATATCCTATGTACAGAAAAAAATTAAACAGCTCAACAACGAAAGAACAAACAGTTATAAAATGGGCTCAGGATATGAATAGACACTTTTCTGAAGAGCAAATACAAATGGTTAAAAAGTGCATAAAAAGGGCGGGCCACGGTGGCTCAGCAGCAAGAATGCTTGCCTGCCATGCCAGAGAACCCGGGTTCAATTCTTGGTTCCTGCCCATGAAAAAAAAAGCACATAAAGAGATGATTATCTTCATTAACTATAATGGAAATGCAAATTAAGATGATAAAGAGATATCACCGTATACCTATAAGAATGACTATTATTAAGTAAACAGAAAACAACAAACCGAGAGGATGTGGAGAAACTGAAACACTTCTTCACTGATGGTACAAAGAATCTATAATGGTGCAGCCACTGTGGAAACATTGGTGATTCCTCACACTAATATTGAGTTGCCCCATGATCCAGCAATACCAATATTCAGTATATTCCCAGAAAAGCTAAAAGCAGTGACACAAACAGACATTTGCACACCAATGGTCATAGCAGCACTGTTCACAATTGCCAAAAAATGGAAATAATACAAATGTCCATTAATAGAAAAGTAGATAAACAAAATGTGATATATATATAATGGAATATTATGTAGCTATAAGCGGAAATGACATCCTAAAGCATATGACGTGGATAAACCTTGAGGACATGATGCTGATGAAATAAGTCAGACACAAAGGGATGGATACTGCATTTAATTTGCTATTATGATTCTGGTAAAGATAATCTCAGAGGATACATTGTAGAATATAGCAGACCTAGAACTGTTAGAGATGAGGAAAAGTCTATCCAATGAGGTTGAACTTAGATGCAAGAGAATGGACAGAAATGATGGTAAAAAATTATTTGTGTTGTAAGTAATATTGCCATATTGAAGGTGATATAATTAAATAAGGGGATATATATTGCCATGTATCCAACTGATTAAATCTGAAGTTATATATAAGTTCTTGCATGAATTACTTCAAAGGGTTGATATTGGACAAAGACTCAATAGTAAAATGTATGGGGGGAAAACTAAAAATGCATGCTATGGCCAATAGTAAACAGGAAACTTACGAACAATTTTCTAACAATAAATTTGAAATTTTGGATGAAATGAAAAAATACAGTTTATCACAACTGACACAAGACATAGATAATCTGACTAGTTTGATAACAGCCAGTTTTCATTAAATATAGTCTATAATTTGCAATCTTCTAATCTTCTAGACCAACTCATTCTACAATGCCAGTATATCCTTGACACCAAACCCAGACAAGGACAATACAGTCCAAGTGAACTCAAAAACATAGGCACAAACATCCTAAACAAAATATTAAGCAAAGCCAATAAAAAGGATAATATATTAAGTTGAATTTATACCAGGAATGTAAGACTGGTTTGCTATTAGGAAAGTAATCAGTGTAATTTGTTTCCTTAGAAGAAAAAAGGAACAATCTGTGAAAATCACAATGGTTGTGGGAAATGGATTACATAAAATTAAGCATCTAATCATAAAAAAAAAAAAATAGTAAACAGGAAGACATCAACAGTACCAAAGCACTACCAGGGGCAACTAACTGGAGGGGAGGTGCAAATGATAAAGGCTAGTTTTGATTTCATAGTTAGTGGCACTGTTTTTGTTAGTTCTTTGTCACTATGGACCAATGAAAATTATCTAAAAATGAGAGTGTTGCTGATTATGCAACCAAGTGAGGATACTTTAAGATATGGTTTGTATATTTTGGACTTTACCCATGATGCCCAATAGATGGAGGGGGGCAAAGGGTACAATGCGTAAGAAGTAGAATGGTGAATTGTGATACATTTATATGATGGAATATGGTACAGCTACAAAAAGGAAGGATGTTGAGAGGCATGCAATGGACTTGAATAAACCTTGGGGACAAAGTGTTGTGCAAAATGATCTAGAAACAAAAACAAATATGCTAACGTCTTTTTCAGAAAATACTTATAAGAGAATTGGAGCCTAGATTGTAAGCCCTTATAGCAGTCACACCTAGCTGAAGTTAGAGGTATATTCCTAGATTCTGAGACACTGAACTTTATTTAATTTTCCCCCATACCCCTTATACCTATCCTTGGAACTTTGAGTAACTGTGTGATACCGAACACCCAGAAATGAAGTGCTATAGTACTGAAAGGTAGCATAGCTATATACAATAACAGTTAAAGTAATTAAAAAGGAGATCAGGCCTCAGTTAGGGATAAAACAAAACCAAACTGGCTGGAACTAAAGTAAATCAGAATTCAGGGTAAAGACGATAGTGTATGTACTCTAGAGCTTCACTTATTGTGTGAGACCTAAGGCAGAGAGGTTTATTATGTCTAGAACCTAAATTTTCTGTAACACACAATCTAAATCAACCTGTCTGGATAGCTCATTTAAACAACTTAAAATCCTGGAGTTCAGAATGGGAATGAAACCTTGTAATTCTGAATAGCTTAATGTAATACCTGGACACATCTCAGACTATAGTTCGCTGATAATTAAAAAGTATTGGTAGAGTCCTTTGAGGGTTCAAAGGAAAAAAAAAAAAAGATGAAACTGTTAAACTCTCCCATCTGGGAAACCCCAGGTACCATCTCAACTACTGGGGACTCCCAAGAAAATAGGCCAAACACTTGATTTTGAGGCTTGTCCTTGTGAAATTTATTTCAGTAGTGGAGAAGCTAAGACTACCTATCACAAAGCCTAAGAGTTGCTTTCAGGAAACCTCTTTTGTTGCTCAGATATGGCCTCTCTCTCTCTTTCTCTAACTCCAACTCCTCAAGGAAAATTATTATCCTCACCCTTATGTGGGACATGACAGCCAGGGGTGAAAGTCTCCCTGACAATGTGGGGCATGACTCCAAGGGATGGGTCTGGCCCTCGCACCAGGGGATCAATAACACCTTCTTGACCAAAAGGGAGAAAAGAAGTATAATGAAAGAAGGCATCAGTGGCTAAGAGAGATCAAATAGTCAAGGGCTATTCAATAGGCTACACTTAATGGAAGCTTCAGTTAGATAGTGCTAACTGCCACGGTTTGCTAAACCCCAACTAATATCACTCTTGTTAATCCTTAAGAACACCTAAGGCTCAAAATGAGAGACTCTAAAAATGTTTCATGCACTACGTTTGCTTTCCTGGAACCTATAATTTCCACAGAGTGCCTAAGCTAAATAAATCCTAAAACCCAGAGGGATCAGCCTCTCCAAGACTATCAGCTAAATACATCCCACTATTCTTTAATGGTGACAACCTTTCTCAACATGGAAAAATCAGAACGGGCATCGCCTGAAGGTCCCTATAGATTGGGAGAAGGATCAAAGGAGAAGGAGGAGTTATAACAGAGAAAATTGGATTTAACAAATGAGTTTGGCTGCTGAATCACTATATTGATATTTCCTTTAGCCTCCAGTGTTTTGGAACAACTAGAAGAATAAATCTTAAATAGTGGAATAGTAACACTTAACAAACTTTAAAATCTGTTCTGTAACTTATTGTTGAAGTGTACTTTGAAAAGTTAGCTTTTTCTTTCTTTTCTTTGTATATATGTTATATTGCATAATAAAAATGTTAAAAATAAAAAGATCTAGGTTTATCTGAAGAAACTCAAAAGAGAAAAGCAAATAAAATATACAATAAGGAGAAGGAATATCAAAGTTTCAAGAAGAAATGGCTGATGTCAAAAACAGACAAATAAATTTGGAAATTAACAAAGCCAAGTGATAGTAGACTCAATGCACTGTAGGTACAATCAACTCACTATAGATGCTAATTCATCTAAAAAATACCTTCAGATTGGACCACCCCAATTGAGACCATGGAGTAACATGTTTAAGAGCTTTATTCCCCCGGATAATCTTTTGACAAACAGCAAGAACTGGCAAAAATAGCTTTCTGAAAGATCCAGAAAACAGTCAAAGGGTTGCAGTAACAGAGTGAGCACAGTATCAAGAAAAAAGCCACTTAAAAGCTGTAGGATATCATGGAACCATGACTGGACCCTCCCCATACCCTCAATGGCTCAGCTCAGAGTTGGCCTGCACTCCAAGTATATATCCTTCGTCTTGATTCCAGAAGGAGAAGAGTAATCCTCATGCACATAGTGGGAGCATGTATGTCTGCCCAACTCTTCCTGGTGGTGACCTGAGGGATTCTCTGTCCTAGAACTTACTCTGTATAAGTAGCAGAAGGCTCAACGAGCTCTTCTATAGAACTTTGTGGGAAAGTAGTCAACTTCTGCTGCCTGGGGTGAAAGGGATTGCTGGCTCTAGGACATTCAGTACAGTGCTCAGATCATGAGGTAGCTGTTTCTTAGGGAAGATGGGACATTCCTAACCCCCATAAACGGGGAAATTGCTAGGGACAAAGGTGCATGTCTAAAACAGGAGGCATGCTCAGAAAGGATGAGGGAGGATCACAGGCTTTGGCTGGAGCTATTCTCCAAACTCATTGTGTGAATAGTCCCTGAAGGAGAGCACCCATCACAGTCAGTCTGCAAAGACTGGGAAGGATGTTTTCTTTTTTCCTTCTTTTAATTTTTTTAGATTGTGGTATTTAAGGAAATCTCTGTCATAACTAGCTCATACAAGCTTAAGGGATAATGATAATGCACTAAAATTTCAAAACATTTGCATTTCAACAAAAGGTTACAAAACATACAAAGAAGCAGGAAATGATAGTCCTGGAGAAGAAGATTAAAACACTAAAAAACATCCGTGAGGGGGATTTGATCTGTAACATTCCAGACACAGACTTAAAAAATGGTCCTAAATATACTCAAAGAGTTAAAGCAAAACACGGACAAAGAACTAAATGAAATCAGTAAAATGGCAGATGAATGTGAAAACAATATCAATAGAGAGATAGAAATTATGAGAAGGAACCTAACAGAGCTGAAGATCAGGCTAACAGAAATTTAAAAACTACCCAGAGGGGTTCAACAGCAGATTGGAGCTGGTAGAAGAAAAAAAAAAAAAAAGTGAACTTAAAAATAGGACAACTGCAGTCATTCAGTCTGAGAAGAAGAATGAAGGAAAGCACAGCACCTGAGGAATTTATGGAGTATCATTTAATATACCAATATGCATCATGAGAGTCCTGCAAGGAAAAGAAAGAAAGGGACAGAGAGAATATTTAAAGAAATAATGGTTAAAAACTTTCCAAATTAAACAAGACATAAATATACATATCCAAGATGCTCATCCAATTTCAAACAGAAAAAAAACAAACAGACCCACACCATGCCTTATCAAAATCAAACTGTTAGATACCAAAGTTAAAGAGAGAATTCTGAAAGCTGAAAGAAAGAAGCAACATGTCACATACAAAGAAACCTCAACAAGTTTAAGTGCTGATTTTTCACTGGAAACCATGGAGCCAAGAAGGCAACAGGAAGACAAATTTAAAGTATTGAAAGCAAAAACTTGCCAACCAAGAATTCCATATTTGGAAAACAATGTCTTTCAAAAATGCAGAAAGAATTAAGACAATATCCCTGGATATGATTCCTGATCATGACTAGACCAGCCCTACAAGAAATGCTAATGGGCTTTCTGCAGGTGTAAAGGAAAGGACACTAGACAATTGATTGAAACCACATGAAAAAAATAAAGATGTCTGGTATAGGTAATGAAATGGATAAATATAAATAGCAGTACTATAATTTTGTGTATTGGAAAGCCACTTTTCATTTCCTACAGGATTTAATAGGCAAATGCATAAAATATAATGACAATCCAGAGATTTTGAACTCACTATATATAAATATGTCATTTGTGATAAGAGCTACATAAAGGTGGGGGATGGAGGGTTATAGGAACATAGTTTATGCACACAACAAAAGTTCTCAAGTTTGAATCAAAGCAAACAGCACTGTTATAAGTTTAAGATGTTAAACTTCAGCCCCATGGTAACCATAAAGGAAGAATATGAAAATTCCCAGAAACAGAAAGTAGACTACAAGTTGCTAGGGGTGCAGGGCAGGAGTAATGGGGAGTTAGTGCAAAACGAGTGTAGAGTGTTTGGGGTGAAGTGAAAACTCTAGTAATGGATGGTGGGGAGGGTATGCAACATTGGGAAAGAGATTTTCCCACCAAATGATATGCTTGTGAGGGGGTGAGATGGGAGAATTTATGTTTTATATATGTTCACACAATTAAAAAAAAATAAAACTAAAGCAATAATGAAAACTAAACACAATTATTGAGAATGGATGGGATCTAAGAATGGAGGAGAAAAGGTGCCAAAGGATATTGTTGTGCCATTAAAATTGTTATATAAAGTGCAGGCTTTATGGCATTAAATTTCTTGACCTTGATAATTGTATTTAATGTGATTACATAAGTGAATATTCTTGTTTGTAGGAAATGTATATGGAGGTATTATGTGGTCAAGGAGTATGATGTATGTACCTGCTCTAAAATGCTCACAAAATAGGTGATTAGATAGATAAATAGATAATACGGTGGAGGTAGAACACTGTTAGAATTGGTGAATCTGGGTATCTGGGGTAGTGGGGTATATTGGAGTTTTTTTAAGGGGTGAGTTGGTTTGAAGCTGTTATGTACCTCAGAACAGCCTAATTATTTTAACCCTTTCCTGTGGGTGTAGAACTATTGTAGAATGGACCTCTTATAAATTATGTTATTTCAATTGAGATTTGACTCACCCTATTCAAGGTTGGTCTTAATTCTTTATTAGAGGAAGAAAACAAAAACCCAAAAAACTTAGAGAGAAAGCCCCCAGAGAAGCTTAGAGAGGATGCACAAAGTGGAAACCACTGGAAACAAAGTTAAAAGTGAAAAATCCTGGAGCAAAGGACCAGCAGATGCTGCCTATATGTCTTCCCATGTGACAGAGGTGTCCCATATACTGTCAGCCTTTCTTCAGAGTCCAGGTATCATCTCACTAATGCCTTAATTTGGACATTTTCATGGCCTAAGTACTGCAAATTATAAATTAATAAATCCCCATTGTAAAGGTCAATAATTTCTGGTATATTGCGCTTCAGCAGATTTAGCTAACCAATATAAGGGTTTTATATTATTTTTGAAACTGTCCTGTAAGATTAAAATTATTTCCAAATATAAAGCTAAAATAATACCCTCACAATAACAATCAAGTCAGTTCTTGTTTTACCAAACAACTGAATACATAAAATCCAGCCATGCTAATGTATAAAATCAACCATTACATATACCAGTATCCTTTATGAATTTAGATGCAATAATCTTTGAAAAATATTAACAAATAAAATTCTTCAGTATATAAAAGATACTACATCATGAATAAATTGAATTTCCAAGAAATGCAGATCATATAAACATTTTAAAATAATAATGTCATTCATCATGTTTACATGCTAAAGGAAAAAGCATATATAATCTCCATCTGATGTATTAAAAACATTTTACAGCATGCAATGACTATTAACTATATGAGAAAGAAAAAATAGAACTCTCACCAAACCTGGAATATAGGCAAATTTTTCTTCGGATGAAGTGCCTTAATGAAAAAATACAGCTAGCACAGAATCTAATGGTAAAAAATGGAATCCTTTCCCCCAGTGTTAGGCAAAAGGCAAGATGTAACCACTTCTATTCATTTTGAACAATGGTTCTCAATGAAAATGTCAGATTAGGGGATACTAAAAGTGAATGTTCCATAAAAGCAATGAATAAACCCAGCAAAAATATTCAGAATCAATGTCTCTAG
The DNA here is from genome assembly GCF_023851605.1 of Tamandua tetradactyla. Taxonomy (NCBI): domain Eukaryota; kingdom Metazoa; phylum Chordata; class Mammalia; order Pilosa; family Myrmecophagidae; genus Tamandua; species Tamandua tetradactyla. Next base: position 127,418,243 of record NC_135332.1, read on the forward strand.
AATTCTGGAATCTCACCAGTAGTTTGCAATAACCAGAGAATGCTTAAGCAAGAAGTAAATCAATGTATTTGTGGATGGTAAGATCATTCATGCTGAAAATTCTAAAATAGAAAGATATAGATATAGGTACAGATATAGAGATTAGGCATATACATACACATATTGATATAGATAGCCTATATAGTAAGTCAACAGTTCACATGTAAAAATTAATTCCTTTTCTATATATCAACAAAAACATTAGGAAAATGAAATTTTAAAAACCATTTAAAATAACACAAAAAACATAACAAAGTAAAGGTAAATTTTGTAGGACCTGTTTAAGGCCTTGACATTAAAATTATAATTTTTCTAAGAAAAATTAAGAAAGTATAAATAAATGGAAATATTCTGTATACTGATTGGAAGATTCATAGCAGCTAAGATTTCATTTTTCCACTAACTGATCTACATATTTAAAATAACTGCAGGGAGTCTGCCCATGTAAAAAAAAGAAAAAATAAGAATAACTGCAGTAAAATTTCCAGGAGGTTGCTTTGTGAAAATTGGTAATTTCTAAAACTCTATGGAAATTCACAGGACATCAAAGAATAGACAAAAAATAAAGTCTTGACAGGGATTACCCTATTTATTTTCCAGAATTACTACAAATCTGTAGGAAATTATCAAGAAAATGTGGTATTGGCACAAAGAAAGATGAAGACATGAATGGAGTAGATTACAGGGTTCAGGATAAGACACAGATCTCTATTGTCATTTGATTTTTCAGCAAGGATTTTTCCCCAATTTGGAATGTAAAGTGTTCAACAAAGTGTGCCAGAACAATTCTGTTGATGACAAGGGCTAACATGTGTTCCCTTGGGCTGGAAGAAGTATATCAAGAGTGAAAATAAGGGTGAAATGGATTTTCCAGTTATATAGAACTATAGACACTGCAACACTAGCTTCATTCAACTATCCCTTGGCAATAGCATATTAGAGTTTTCATATTTATTCATGCAAAGCCCACTATTTTAATTTACATTGTGATAATATTTGCAAATTGTTTAGTGACGTAAACTTCTGAAAATATTAGTTGTGATAACACCGAAGAGGATGACATTGACAATGATGTTGATAGATGCAAATGGTAATATTAACTTTGCATAAAAAGGTTAAACCCTGAGTAAATGTTTCTTAAATAAAAGACAATGGTGTTTGTTTTTTTTTGTCTCACTACAGAAATCTGTGGCTAGGAGGTTGGGGCAGCTGTATGGTATCATTTGAGGCCTCTTTCTATCAGCTGCTCCATCTGCTATGTGTGATTTCTGTCTTCAAAGCTGTGTCATGGACCTAAGCTGCTCACAGAAGCACTAGCAGTCACACCCACATTCCAGGCCAGTGGCAGAGAGGAAGCAAGGGGGTAAAAATGGCCACCCCTCACAGTTGTGCTAGCTCTCTACACAAGTCTTCCAAAGGGCTATTAAAATACGTACTAATTGGCCAATAATTGGTAACTTCGCTATACTTAACAGAGGATAAGAAATGTGGCCTTTATTCTGCACAGAATAATTTGTTCTAAACTAAATAATGGGGTTCTTTCACTAAAGAGGAAAAGAGAATGGGTATGGGATAGATAAGACTAAATCTGCAGCATTTTGAATGGAGATGAGTGTAATGAAGTTTTAGCCCAATGGTTCCTGATTTTTGATGGCCAGAAACATTTTTTAATATCACAAAGTTTAATAATCCTCAATCTGATAAATCCAGCTACTGATAGTGTGGGAATACTCATTTGTAAATACTTTTTAGTAAATATACAACTCCTTCAGGTATGTGATATTTATAGTATAGCCATGTCATTAGCTAAAAAATCTATATCACTATTTCACTATATTGATGATGTTAAAAAATAAATAATATTTAAATAATGCTGATTAAACTAAAGAATAACATATCGACAGTGGAACAAAGAAATAAACACTTTTGACACAGTAGAAAACTTTTTCAAATAAGGTTACTATACAACATGAATTTGTAGAAAGGCAGTCATGGGTATAGATAATGTAGTTTCAACTTTGAATTATCTTTATTGGAAAGAGACTAAATAATTCAAGCAGCAAGTTGGTATCAGGATATATATATATTTTTAAATCCTAGAGCTACACTCTTCCTAATACAAGCTCTAAATAGTATCAACATTTTCATGAGATTTTAGTCCTGCTAATATGGTTTTAGTAATAGCTGGCCCCAGGTCTGCTGTTGAAAATAAATCCTGATTGTGTTACAATTGTATTTGTTCACACTGCATTGATTTACATATTTCAAGTCTTAAAAGTGCTGTATTTCAATGTATTTTTACTGCCACTGGGATTTTCTCAAGAAACATTTCATACTGCTACAAAAATCAGGTTACTATTTAATTAGTCACACTTAGATGTTATTAAATAAACCGGAAATTTGACAATCATGTAAAAAAAAAAAGAGAAAAACGTGTCTCTTCAAGGAAAGGAAAAACTGGTAGTTACTGACCACAGAAATGTAGCCATTTATAAGGAAACAATTAGTTTGTTTTACCAACATTTTTCAGCCAGTCTTTTGTTAATTCTAACCACATGGTACAGATACTGAAGGGGAATATTTTCTTTCCCACCTCACAGATGAAGGTTGGGAACTCTGAATGCTGCCCTCAATTGATTCAACTTATTACTTTCCCTGTGTTTTCAGTTCCCACGTGCATCCGGATTGTAATAATTGAGATTCTAGGCACAATGCATTTCTCTTAAACAGTTATAATAATTCAGCATTTGGAATGTTCAAGGAGAGTGGAGGCAGTAATATATTTAAAGAAACTGGGATTTACCTAGATGAGAATTTTTGTTTCATTTATTTTCTGGATGGATGGAGAAAGAACAATAAGAACTGAATTGCATCCTCCAGAACCCGTGAATAGATCTGATAAATATGTAAACACCCTTAAAATTTGAAAAGAGAACCTGTGTTCTAAGGAGAACCACTTACCAATTTAGCAATTGACTATCTCTCCAAAAAAAAGAAAGAAATTAATCTGCTCTTGGTTAGGTGTCTCAAAACCATCTCTTTCTCTCCTAGCAGTAACTTTTTTTAGTTAATGCTGGATTTCTGGGTAACCCCTGAACTTGACCTACATGCAGTTTTGCTTCCGACTTAAAACCCATTCTCTCTCTGCAACCAGAATGAGCATTGTAAAGCATGAATCTTAGCAAGTTTTTTCTCCTGCATAAACTTCAATGTTTCATTATTGTTCAGAAAGAAGTCTAAACTCTAACGTGTCATACTTGATCGGCCTGACTATCTCTAGCCTCATCCTTGACACTTCACTCTAGCATTATAGGATATTTTTTTTCCAAGACACTTTTTTTTTTCAAGATACCTTTAATACTTATGATTCACTGTGTCCTTCCCATACTTAGGTGTTACATTCCGTACATCACAGTGCTTACTGAAATAACTCAAAAAAGTGTACTGTATAAAACTATTTGTTAAATACTGTAAAATGACTTTCTTCATTTATAATCTTGATTGCAAAGAAGGACATACCTGGTCCATAGTACATTTGAGAGGCTAGGCCTTGTTTTGCTTTTTCTCATATTATGATTCAAAATTTAATCCAAAATTGGAACCTCAAAAGAAAGTAAACGATCAAAATACAAGTTCGATGATTCCTATAAAGCTGCAGTCCTTCAGAGAGAAGCCTCAACTCTGGGTGGTATATGTGAATGTCCAGGGAAGAGAGTTGAATTTTGAAATAAATGATTGTTCTTGTCACAATTACCAATAATGCAAGACTTTGCGTCTCCTCAGTCCTCTGTTCAATTATAACTTGAAGTCAAGGGAACACATGGTAATAGTTCATCTCTCCACTGAATCTCAGTCTCAGTTATTCACATACTTACCTGCATATATGCACACTTGCAGACACACACTGATTTTAGTTCTTAAATAATGTGGAAACCTTAATTTTCCCTATCATTTTACTGGGGACCAATGAACTCTTTTTTCAATATCAGATTTGGGAAGTCACTATCTAGATAAAGTTGATAAAATGAAACAAAACAAAACCACAAAAACAAAAACCTAAATAGACAAGCAGCTTTGTATTGCACATTTTTCTTAAGTAATATTAAATGAAAGCCATACATCACTCCCTTAACTCCCATTCATTTTGTTAGTTAAAATTGTAATTACATAACATAACATATACATGCATATGTGCAAGGAAACAAAGTGTTATTTAGATGATTAAAACTTTTTCAACAACCTACATGTGTATTAGTAGAAGTACAATTCTGTGTATATAAATGTACATACAAATAATATAAAGAGAAATGTACATACACATGTAAATATACACAGGAACACATATGTATATGCCTGCATAAAAAATAGTGAGGCAAAGCTTTGGAAGATCTTACAGGTGTATTTTTGGAAAAAGCAAGTCATAGAACAAAATGTAGAAGCAATATATTTTCTGCAAAAATGGGGATAAATATTCTACATGTGAATACACTCGTGTATTCAAATGTGTATAGAAAAATAACTAGAAAGAGATGCACCAGAGAGCTGAGAGTAATCTTGGAAGGGAGAGTAAAATATGACATTTATATTTTATTCTTTATTATTTTAATTTTAGCAATGGCAACATATTTATGATTCACTTGGATGACTAGAAAAAGAAAATATGCACATTTATATGCTCACACATTCTATTTCCAAAACTAAAGTTACAAGTAAAAGCAGCTTTCATATTATGCTTAGGCATGAACTTTGGAAAGTAACACTGTAAAAATTTAAGATATGTTACTTAAGCTCAACAGCTCAACTTCTCATTTTGAATTTTTTTCTTCAGTGGAAGAAATACAAATTTTTAGCTTGGGGGAGTATTGAAAAGAAAGTCGGCTTTACCAAGCCACAAAGAACAGCATCAGAAAGAATGAGTACACTCTGGTTTGAACCTTTCCTGATATATTCATTTTATACATGGCAATGTTTGGTAAATAGATACTTCACAGTATTATTTATAGTAATTTTATCATTACAGATTGTGTCTTACTTTTATAGAGAAATATGATAAAATATCTCTGTACCTTATGTGAGACGTGACACACATGAAAGAATTTCTCTTTCATATTTAAGGCAATAGATGAAAATGCATCAAAAAGAATAACTACCATATTATTACTTCTGTAAGGCAACTACAAATTTCAATTTTAGAGCAACATTGCATCTATTTCATCTGTTTATTGTGTTCCATTTACATCAAAGCTCATAGTTTATTTGCCAAATAGATAAATCTCCAACAAAATTTTAAGGAGAAAATGAACTAAAAGAGGAGATGGAGATGTCAGCAAAAGATGAATTTGAAACTTTTGAAATTCAAATCAAAAGTACAATAAAATACATAATCAGAATACATAACTGTCAAACTTTGTCTGAAAATAGTGAATTTGGCAGTATATATGCCACCTTCTGATATTCCTTTCTCTTGTCCAGTGGTAAATGAACACAAGAAGGGGATTCCCAGATCTCTCTTCCCCACCATTATATTTCCATGTGGATTGTTCAAATGATTTACTAAATTCGCCTTCAGGCAATCCGCATAAACTGACTGAGTACTATATGTAGCCGAAAGCAAATGCGATTTATCACACTCATTGAAAACTGCCAACAAGTCATGGGTTTAAATGCATTCTGAATTATTCCACCATTTCTTCACTGAAAGAAAGGGAAGCTCTGAGAAAGAAGCCAGGGAGAACGGGAACAGTATGAGGGGAGGCTAATCATCTTTTTTATCCTTACATCACTAGAATACCTGCTGCCTAAAACAGAGGAGTATTCAACACTTACTGCTGAATAACAGATGGGGATTGTGGATCCAGTTTCCCTGTCTCTTTCCAAAAAACAAATGGGAATGTAAATTCAATTGTTCCAGGGGATTAGTGGAGAGTGGTGATGCAGTAATGGGTACAGATTTTGAGAATTAACTCAGAAAAGTTGGCTACTCAACTGTTATAACTGACAGAAACCTTAACTATCTAGCTTTGGAAATGGCTTACAATGAAGTAACAAATGAAGAGACACCACATGATCTGAATTAATCTTAGTGATCTAACTGGGATATAAGCGTTATCTTTACATTCATTGAAATGAAAATCAGAACATTGTGAATGGAAGACCGAGATCCTTACTAATTAAGGCAGGAAACTTCACTTGTTTGTAAAACGGGATTAAAGATGCCAATCAGAACTTTGAATTGATGAGTGCCTTATAAACTGGAAGGTATTATTTATCTGAAAGTCTATATAATTATGAAGAGTATTGAAACCTACCAATGTAAACATTTTAAGGAAAGACAGAAGTGGCTCATGTAAACTGACAAAATGGTTCATTTGATTCACAATAAAACTAAAAAACAGGATTATGCTTATATGAGTGATTTTTATTTTTGCAGAGAATTATTCTCAATCTGAAGACTCAGTCTTTTGACCCTGTGAGTATTCCAAAATGGATCTAACTTTGGGGTGATGCTTAATCAGAACTTCAGAGCCTCTGCTATAGTTACAGATGAGTAAAACAAATTCTTGAATTTTTAAAAATGTAAACTACATACTAAGAAGTTGTTTACCCTAATCCTGGGTCTTCAAGTTTTCTCTATAGTAACAGAAATTATGGGGAAGCAAGATAGGATAAACAAAAGGAAAATAATTCAAATAATTAATAACACCAAGCGGTGTGATAAATTGGTGTGTGTGTGTATATATATATATATATTTATATTTACACTGTATATACATTGCATATTTAATAAAACACAACTGTATAAATTGCAAACTACTAAGCAGCAAATATGTATTGCAACCAATTTCTCCCACCTATGACTGAACTTTTCATTTTCTTTAGTAGCATATTCTGGTGAGCAGGAAGTTTTAATTCTGATTTATCTAAATTTTCATTTTTTCTTTTATGTCTAGGAAAATTTGTGTCATCTTTAAGAAATCTGCCTATCTAAGGCTGTGGACATTTTCTTTCTTTCTTTCTTTTTGACGCTTTGCACATTTAGTATTCATTTTTAAGTATGATCTGATTTGTTTCAACGTTTCCTTTCCCCATTGAACTATCTTGATGTAATTTTTTGAAACATTTGACCATATAAATGTGGTATATTTCTTGATTCTTTTTCTGTTCAGTTGAACAACTGAGTTGAAAAGAGCAATTGGATAGAACAATTGACTTGCTCTATAATTATATCTCTACCACTCTATAACACTGTCTTCTTTAATGTAGCTTTTTAGTAAGTATTGAAATTAAGCAGTTTACCTCTTCTAGATTTGTTTCTTTTCTTTGTCAAGATTGTTTTGTCTGTTCTAAAGGCCTATATAAATTTTAGAAAAATGTTTGTCAATTTCTACCCCCCAAATTTGTTGCAATATTGACTGGGACTACATTGAACCAATAGATTAAATTGGAAACAATTGATATCCTAATAGTATTTATTACTCCAATCTGAGAACCTATTATATCCCTCCACTTAGTGAATTCTTCTTTAATTAATTAGGTGATTATGATCAGCAATATTTAGTAGTTTTTTCAAAGTAGAAGTTTGATATATCCTATGCTACATTTCTTATAATTTTTGTTTAGATCCCATTTAAGTGATTTTTAAAAAAATAAACATACAATTGAGTTATTGGTCTTGTTAAGTCCAATTACTTATTGTAGGGGGTTCTTTAGGGATATCTGTGTAAATATGGAATTAATTTTAGTGTATGTTGTTAGAAGGGAACAAAATTCAGCTTATATTTCCCCTATGTAGATATAAATTGACATAGTATCATTTATTGAAAGGCTCATTATCTCACTGCATGAAAGTTTTGCTAGTCAAAAATTATGTGATCATATCTATTTGTATAAATTTGTATCAACACCACCTTGTCTTATTTATCTTAGGTTTAAAATAGGTTGTGTTCACGTATAAGTCCTCCTTTGTTTTATTCAAGTTTTCCTTGGTGAATCTTGGCCCTGGGCAATTTTAGATTTGGCTTGTCAATTTCCACTTTAAAACTAATTTTTTTTTTACTGAGATTGCACTGAATCTATTTGGAGATAAGGCATTTTAAAACAATAAGTCTCACATTCCATCAAAGTGGTATACCACTTCATTAATACATATAATCTATATTTTTCAAAAATGTTCTTAGTTAACCAGGTAGAAGATTTGCAAATATTTTATTACATTTTTCAAGATAACCAATTTTTATGATTTTTTAAATGGCAGTATTTTAGAATATATCATTCCATTGTTTATTGCTGCACATAAAAATCAAATAGATTTCTGTAAATCAACTCTGTTTTCAGCAATCTTGATAAATGTCCTTATTAATTGTAATAGTTTTCCTGTGAATTCTTTTGAATTATTTATGTACACATGCATTATCTGAAAATAATTTTATTATTTCCTTCCAATGTTTAGGCAGTTTTTACTTGTTGTGTGTCCTAAAACCTCAAAGGAAATGTTGAAAAAAATGGGAATTAAGGTCATTCTCGTGTCTCTCTTGATCTCATTGGAAAAGCTTTCAACATTTCCCAATTGTTCAATTGCTATAGGATTTTGATAGACACTATTCATCAGATTAAGGAGATTCCACATGTTTTTGTTTGCTAAAAATTTGTATTATGCATGGGTATTATATTTTACAAAAGTTTTTCTCTATTTATGGATATGATCATTACATTGTTCTAATTTTTTTCCATTAATGCCATAAATTACATTAGTTGATTTGCAAAAGATAAATCACACTATTATTTCTGGAATAAAACTTATCTGAATGGTTTCTTATGTAAGATGGTTTCATCTATGTTATAATGAATTGGCCTTATGGTTTTATTTTAATATGCTTGTCAGAATTTGTTACCAGGATATGCAGACCTTCTAAAATGATTTTTGAAGTGTTCCGTTTGTGTAATTTCTAGAACAGCTAGCTATTTAATATGGTATTTTATTCCTGAAATAGTTGAGGTAATAGCCAATTAGGTCCCCTGGGACTAGAGTATTATTTTATGTGAGAAGAATTTTAATAACTCATAAAATTGATTGAAAGGACATGGAGCTTTTCATATTTTCTATTTCTTATTTCATTTCTGTCAAGTATTTTACTGTAGGAATTTGTAAAATACTTCACAATTGCCAAAATCTTTGCCATAGAGGTGTCCATGTTGTCACCTTTTTCACCTATATTAAGCATACCACAAGAATTAGGTAACTACAGTAAAAAAATAGTTTCATGAGTTTTTAAAATATTTATTTTGGTAATTTCCCATTTTAACACTTTCAAGTATATAATTTAGTAATTAATTATTTCACAATGATGTACCATCACCACCTTACATGTTTATTGAAAATTAATAAAATTTTATAGAAAAATGTCAGCAAAGGTACAAGCATAGAAGTATGACATGATGATGGTACTTAAAAAGTGGGGCTATAGATAATACTTTATTTTCTTTCTATTTCCTTGTATATGCCAAGTATATCACAATTAAATACTAGTTAAATAGCTGATATCAATGGTCTAAAATTATATATCAACTAAATATCATGCAAAACATAGTCTGCTTTTCAAAATAGGAAGAATTGAATGTTCTCATTACTAGGTGCAAACCTGTCCTTGACCAAACTTTTTGAATTTTTAATCTCTAATTATATTTTGCATCATCAGCACTCCATCTCTTTATGTCCTCTCACTGCTCTAATATCATTACCTCCTTCCTACATAATTCCTCTCAAATCACCAAAAGCATCCCACCCTGGCAAGCCACCAGAGGGGTACTGCATGACTGATTCTTTACTTCACTTTAATATTATCTTTACTTCTTCTGTTGAATGTGATTTTTTTTCTCCCTGACCCCCTTTCATCCTGTCCCATACACTTTCTTCTCCCAATCTTTATATTATCCTTGAACAATTTTATTTACTTTTATAATTTCAGTGTGGTAGGCTTCAACCTTTAAATTACCATAAATGCTTCAAATAAACACGATCAAAAATGAATTTATAATTTCCTTCCATAAAATATTTATTCTCTAGGTATATTTTTCTTAAATACTGTCTTAAATACTGTCATTAAATAACTAACCATATACTTTGGTCACAAAATACACAGGCAAATATTGAAAAATATTTGGCCCACTTCCATAAGTTTCACTTTGAATCAGTTTTTAAATCCCATGACTCATATTACTCAACTATCTCATAATACCTCAGGAATTTTTCTCCTTCTTTATCGTTCCTCCTACATTATCTCACTTCACGCTCCCATCATGCTTTGTACTACTAATAATGTCAGTGTCTTAACAAATCTTCCTGCTATCTTTCTTCCCAGAATACCATATATCCAGCCTTCTTCAACCATAGACCCCTCATGGATGTACCACTTCATATCCACAATTTGTCCTGGATCTCTTTATGAAAATTGATATACTTTCTTTTGCATCCAATCTCTGTCCTCCCTTTTCCTCTATTATAAAATCTGTGACATAGTATTTATAGTTCTATTTTCCTTGCTGGATATCATCCATTTTCCTCCCCAGACTGGCCTTCCAAACTCTTCCACCCTATTCTCTACCTACGGAAGTTCTCCTCAATACACTGCATTAGTGGAGCCCCTTGCTCTTTGTCTTCCAGTTCGGTTTGGCAAATGGGAAGCATGGAGCATATCAGATAGTAAAATGGGAGAGACTATGATACTATTCTCCCTAGATTCATTTTGTCAGTATCTGTGTTTCTCTGCCAAAGGACCCAGCTCCATCCAAGAGCTACAACTTTCGGGATTAGTCCACTTGCCCCGCCAGTCTTAGAGTTGGCAGACTCCCCACTATTGCTACCCCATACCTTCTTGTTTCACTTTAAACCTTCCCACATCTTTGTGAAGAAAATGATCACTAATCTCTCCTCAATTACCCTCTTCATGTGTGCTGTCATTTTTCCTCCTGGCACCAAAATTACAAAGGTACCAGAACTTTCATTCTTATATCCCAGTACTGTTTAAAGGTTTGCCAAGGAGTATGAACTTAATTAATGTTTATTCCATTAATTCATTCCTAATCAAAATATCAATTATATAGATAGGTACTCTTAGCTAAATGTTGAGGAATATAGACCCATAGCACTTTATTTATGCTTGGCTTTTAAAATTATGCTTGTTCACCTACGTGTATCCATAATTTTGTCATGTTTAAAGATCCAATGTGAGAAAGCAAGGCAAAAAAGAAATCTTTAAGGAGCAGAGTTGGGGAGGTAGAGAAACCAAAAGGAATTACAATAAAAATTGGGACTGTGGAATGATAGGACATAAAATCAAAATAATTCTAATTAGAAATATTTTAGGCAAACTCTGAATTTATACCTTTGATTTAGAGATATTAGGGACTTATTATATAATTATTTAGAAAATGATTTTTAATAATTGAAAATATTTTGCCTATATGCTTTTTCATCCTCTATACATCATTTTGCATTCATTTATACAAAATTTAGAAAAAAAGCCCATTAAAATATTTTAAAAGAATTTACAAGAAATACAAGTGATCATTTAATCTATCATCTCAACTTCAAAAAGGACTTATTATTCCATTATTGACATTTATACTGTACTTAGAAATAGTTTCAAAAAAGGGTAATTCAGAGAGCTAAAAATTATGTTATCCAGGGGTTCCTACTGGAAGCCAACTTTCAATAAGGCATTAAAAAAAGGATATGTGCCTTTTCGAGTTACATTTTACAGGGTTTCTTTCCCACCTCTCCTAATCCCTAGTCAAACCTGGTCTGTCCTTTAAAATAACTGTAGTACTAATTTTAAGTATTAAATAATATGAATGCAAATTAGTATGCCTAAAATATATATTCGGGCCACGTAATGTAATTTATTTTTAACAGTATGGATCTTAATATTTGCAGTTATTTTTAGCATTTTAATAGACATTATCCTGAGTTCTAAGAAAAAATTTAACTTTAAATAGTTTTATCAAATATTTTTCTTTTAAGTATGTTTAATTTATGATCTGCATTTAATCCTATGCAGCTTGATCTACCCCACATAAAAACGTTTAGTGCAAATATCTTTAAAAACTTTAATGATATTTACAATATTATGTATTTGTTGAGAATTTTAGCACTTACAAAACACCTCTATGTACATTATATCATATAATATTCACATTAAGTCTCTGAGGCAGCCAGGTCATCTCCCTTTTGCAAATAACAAAACAAGCCTCAGAGGAGTTATATAAAGTTCATACTCCCTGGAAGTCAAAGACTCGCTAATTAAACTCAAATTTTCAGACACTAACTCTTGAGAGCAAGGTATTATTCCCAATCATCCAAGGCTTTCACATCCTTCTTTATATGATATTTTGAATTCCAACCCACGTAGTCTAAAGCTTAATGGAAGTAGGCAGGAATAATCTTTGTACAATTATGCTGCTGCAAAGTTGCTGTCAGATATCCCCATAAAGTAGGAAGATCACAGAATGTTAGCATAGCCATTAATTACAAATACTGTACTGAGAGAAAGTGGAAAGACTTTGAAGTACAGCTGAAGCACAAGCAATACAAAGCTCAGCAGAACCTATTTTGAATCTTGTCTTCACAACTCACTCTGTATTGATACTTTGGGAAAGTCAATCAACCTGTCTGAACCTACTTTGGGTATTATTAGAAGGAGAATGATTGCATTCACTTGACGAGATTATTCTAAGAAGTCTATTTAATATTCATACATTCAGAAATTAGAGGAGTGAAAACCTTTATTTCTTGTAGCTGTCTTGCTCTCAGGCTTTCATTTAACTAATGGAAGAAATGCCTGCTTTCTCCAATTAGATGTGAATGTAGTTTTAAGAAAATTCTTCTTTTGGGTTGTCATCCTTTCAAAGGTGTGTCCTTAATGTCTTCCTTCTCCAAAAAAGAGAAGCTGTCATTTTCACATTGGGAAAATGTTTCACACTAGCTTATTGGTATTGGTTCTACCTTACCACTAGTTAAGGTGGCTAATTATACTAGATCTACATCCATTGGCCTCTATCTTTGTTGTATCCATTCCAGTAGATCCAGGCCCTTTAGCTCTTTATATGCTCTGTTGTACACAGTTGTGCCAGGTCTTTTGCATGGTGGACCTAACACTGTTGCTAATTTGCACACCTGCCATTGACTTCATTTGGAAGATCCATGTATTCCACAGCCATCTCCTTACACATCTAGGCTCTTCTGATACTCTAAATCTCTCTGCCTTGGGATCCTTGGAACAACTTTCTACTGCTTTCACTATACTGAGGATGTATAACCTCGTTAGGTTTTAACCAGGTCAAATGACTTAATACTTTCTAGAACATTAGCTATTCTATCATGGATATGCCATGTTGGATTTAAGGCAAAATTGACTGTGAGCCTTTTGTGGAAGCTTTGCAAGCTCTCAAACCTTCAAAATTCACCAGATAATCCCATAAAACTATATGGATATTTCCACCATCTACTCTTAAGTTAGACATTGAGGGTTGAACCAAAAAGTTAGACTCTCTGTCATTCTGTTCCTTGTTCGTTTAGATTTTTTCCTGGAACTATTCCAGTCAGGTAGAACTTGGTGTTTTCAAAATATATATTTTTTCCTCTTCACTAAAATTCCAAGACTATTATTTTACCAATACAAAATTTGTTGGAAGCAAACTAAAGAAAACCTTTCCTTTTTCTAGATGCCATTACCCTCTCCTTCCCCCCATATGAATACACTTTAGTCTGATGACCTTATCTAAAGAACAAAAGGTACAGTAGGGAAAGAAAAAATTGCACAGGAAGCAAAAATAAGTTAGGTGCTATTCCAAACTACTCTCCTGCCATAACTTCAAAGCACACAGGACATTGTACATCATATTGTAGGTACTTAATCAATTCAGGTTAATATAATTATTAGCTATATTTTGATGCATATGCATAAAACACACATGCATATTTATCTCTTTCATCATAAACATTTCTACATAATTAACACAGCTTAGTTATAATAGTTAATACTGGGCTAATAAAGAAATAGTTGGGACCACATTTTTTAATACTATAGATGCTGTTCTTCAGATAAGGCAGGTGAAATTTCAAGGTTTTCTTTGATCAAAAATTGCGACATACAATCCATGTTGAACTGACATTCATGTGTGTGAGAGAGTTGAAAAGTCATTTCCTTACAATCTGCAAGAGGGACAACTAGGGACACATGCTGACTGGTACTTGAACATAACAAGGCTTTAAATTGGATATGAGGATGTACAAAGTTGCATATAACAAGCAATTGCATTAATAGTTATCTCCCTTTAAAGACTATTTTATGATTTCTAAAGCATGACAACAAAAGCACAATAAATAGTAGAAAATAGAAACATGGGACTTCATCAAAATTAGAAACTTATTTATAGCAAAGCATAGTGAAAAGAAAGCCCACAGAATGGGAAAAATAAGGGACTAGGTATTAATGTACAGAATATTAATTCCTATAACTCAACAACAAGAAACAACCCAATTAAAAACTGGGCAGGAAACCTGAATAGGCATTTCTCCAAATAAGATATACAAATGGCCAATAACACATGGCAAGCTGCTCAACATGATCGATCATTAAAGAAATGTAAGGCAAAATCTAAATTACATACCACTTCATAGCTACAAAAATGACTATTATTTTAAAAAAAGAGAGAAAATAAGCATTGGCAAGGATATGGAGAAAACAAAACTTTTATGCATTGCTGGTGGAAATGTAAAATGGTGTAGTGGTTGCGGAAAAGAGTTTAGCTGTTTCTCAAAATGTCAAACATAGAATTACCACAGGACCCAGCAACGCCTAGGAATATACCAAAAATAACTGGAAACAGGGACTCAAACAGATATCTGTACGCTAATGTTCATAGAAGTAATATAAATAATAGCCAAAATGTAGAAACAATCCAATGTCCATCAATAGATGAATGGAAAGACACACAACATGATATATTCATACAATGGAATATTATTTGGCCACAAAAAGGAATGATATTTCAATATATGCCACAACCTGGATAAATCTCGAAGACATCATATTTATTGAGAGAAGCCAGACACAAAAAGATAAATGTAACAAGAGTCCACTTATTTGACATATCTATTTTAAGTAAATTCATAGAGATAGAAAATAGATTTGCGATTAACCAGGGACTGAGGGGAAGGGGAAAGGGAGTCATTGATTATTTGGTACAGAGCTCCTGTGATTGAGATGATTAAAAATTCTGGAAATAGTGGTGATGTTACTTTGGTGACTTGGAATTATATGACCCCCCCAACACATATTCTTAAGCTTAATGCATTTTCTGTGGGTGTATGCCCATTATAAATAAGAAATTTTCATGAGGTTACTTCAGTTAAGGTGTGGCCCAATTGAATCAGAACGGTACCGAATTCTAATACTAAAGTCCTTTAAAATCATAATGATGTTCATATACATGGAAGAAAGCCAGAGGCAGCAGCCATAAGGTGAAAGTCAAAGAGACATGGAAGAAAAAGGAGAAGCTTCCATAGAATGGCTATATGACAGGAAAACCAAGGACTGAGTATTGCTGGCACACAGCTCCAGAACACCAGACTTCTGGGAGAAAGCAATGCCTTGATAGCACCTTAATTTTGGACTCCCCCTAGCCTTAAAACCATGAGTCAATAGTTTACCATTGGTACAGTCAACTCATAGTATTGTATTTTGAGGGCACGTAGGAAACAAAAAGTTACTAATCATTTTTTATGTATTTAATGTCACTATATTTACCCTTAAAATGTTAAAATGCTTTAAAAATTTTAAATAAATGACCATGCCTTATTGCCATAGAGATGTTAGGATATTTCCCAATGTGCTGAAAGTCTTTGTACATTTCCCTTAATCCTAAATAAATTTATGCACACATGCACATATATATACACATAGATATATAAATTATAGATAGATAATGTATATATTCTCATGCTTAAGCAGACTATACTTTAAAAAGTAGCTAGTCCCACTGATGTGAACGGACATTCGAGAATAAACTTGAAATATGTCATTGGTAACAGAGTCCAGCAGGAGTTAGAAAAAGTGTAAGATAATGGGTAATTGGAGCAGAAGGGATACAGACTGTGCAACAGGACTAGATACAAAAACTCAAAAATGGACAGCACAATAATACCTAATTGTAAAGTAATCATGTTAAAACACTGAATGAAGCTGCATCTGAGCTATAGGGTTTTTTTTTGTTTTGTTTTTTACTATTATTACTACTTTTATTTCTTTTCTCTATATTAACATTTTATATCTTTTTCTGTTGTGTTGCTAGTTCCTCTAAACCGATGCAAATGTACTAAGAAACGATGATCATGCATCTATGTGATGATGTTAAGAATTACTGAGTGCATATGTAGAACGGTATGATTTCTAAATGTTGTGTTAATTTCTTTTTTTTTCCCTTTCTTTCCGTTAATAAAAAAAAAAAGTAGCTAAGCATACTCTATTCTTAAAAAAAGTATTAATGTAGCAAGTTTTAAGTGGAATTGTCACAATTCTTTATTATCAGTACTTGACCACATCTGACTAGTGTGTCCCATTCTATAAGAAAGGTCTATCTTGTGTTTTCTTTAATATTCTTAAATTTTAGTCAGGCATTTCGGTAGGCATAGTATTATATGCCTTCAGAGAGTTTCTTCTCTGAATTCTTTATTCTCTAATATGACAGATGTGACAAATTTTTGACAGTCACCAGACATAGAAAGGTGGATGCAACATTTTTCTTTTTCTGAAAGCACAGTCTAGAAGAAGCAAATAGACATCAGAAATAGTAAAGAAAAGATAAATGCTATAACAAACCAAGTGATTGGCATAATAGGAAAGCAGATAATGATGGATGGACTGGTTCAGAAGGCTACATGAAGATAATTTTTAATAATTTATTAAATATAGAGAAGTATAAGAAATTAAAGGCATATATAAAGGTGATATAATTTACATAAGACTATATTCACCAATTGTAATTATACGCGTTGACTTTTGATAAATGTGCATAGTTATAGTTATATCACCTTAAAAAGTTTTCTTGTGTCCCTGTACAGTCAATCCTTTCCCCTAAACCCTGGCAAACACTGATCTACTTTTTGTCAATATAGTTTTACCTTATCTGGAACTTCATATCAGTGAAATCATATGATATGTTACCTTTCGTGGGTAGCTACTTTTATTTATCATAATGCTTCTGAGATTATGAACACCTGTTATTTTGTGCATAAATATTTAGTTTTATATCAGAATAGCATTTAAACTTATAGATATATCACAATAGGTTTATCCAAAACTGATGGACATTTAGGCTATTTCCAGTTTAAGACTTTGTGAATGAAGCTCGTAGTCATTGATATTACCTTGATTAATATTGATAGAATGAATACTGCATTTTTATCCGCATTTACCCAATGACATTTTACCTATTGTTTAATACTTATTATTTCATTGTCATTGAGTTATAAAATAAATACTTTCTTGAGAAGAAAATACCTGGAGAAATTCTATGTGGAATTAAAAATTATATCAAAAAGAGAAAGTAGTTTACTAATTGGTAAATATTTATATATTTTACATAAATATTTATAGTTATGAAAATTTAAATATTTAAGTGTGTCTTTATGAGTTTGGGTGTATATACTGGCAAAGATGTAAATCAAAGTTAACTGGCTTTTACTGAGTGCTGTGATTTCAAAATATTTTTCTAATTAATTATTTTTCTACATTTTCTATAGCAATATAGGAATCAATTGTATTAAAATGTAAGTAAAATTATGGAGCATATAAAATTCTTATTACACTGCATTCAAAATTCTAGCAATTCCAAAATGCATGCACACAGAGTGTTTGATGAAACGTCTTTTGCCAAAAAAATCTGACATTACGTTGAATGCCTTTTCAACTTTTTAAGGGGATTCACAATGTAACTTAGCATATTAAACATTCTGAAAATTTCTACAGTATTGAAAGTCAGCATTCTCAAAACCTACTTTAGCATTGAGTGCACTAAGATTTATACCTAGTAAACATGATTGGAGAACGATGCTTTGGAGTGTGAGGTACATGTCTCGGTCCTGTGATATATATGAAGTAATGGAAGTGGTTCTTACGCCTATGGAAGAGGGGAGTGACAACTGGATGAAAAGTGAGCATGAAAACGTAATATATTAATCCCATTTAATATTTGTGACAATTTTCTATTGAGAACTTTAGCTTTTGGGTTATCAACATTATTTCTCAAAATCTATCAAGTAAGGTCCATCTCAATAATATTTTCCTATTATCTTCCTTTATGAAGTAACACTTTGAAATATATTCACCGTTGTAAGGTGATACATGTTTTCCTAAGCTTCAGGATAAAGGAAAATACAAATATTTTAATATGTTGATTGCTAACTTTCAACTTCGTGGTGCAGTTCTGTAAAGACCATTTCTTTAAAGCATTAAGTGTATAGAAATTAAGTCCTAATGTAGTAATAAAGAAAATATAAGTCTGAGACCAAACAAGAAGACACACTTTGTCTATAACCTGCTGTTTATCTTCTAAGCAATTCTAATTTTCCGCAAAATTTATCAGATGGAATTAAACACTTACCATATTTAAATTCTGATGCAAAGTCTATCAATTTATTATATGATTCCTTAGGAGAGAGGAGGATTGGCTTTGGTTTATCAAAACTCTCAAAATCTTTCCTATTGCTCTAATGAGGTATTTATGCCTTGATTTTTAAGATGGATTAAGCAGTGTTTTAAGATTGTTGTGTTTGCTGAAGAAAACGCAAAATTTCCCTTGTTGCAGTCTGTGGTGTCAATCAAAGTTATCCTTTAAATTAGAAGTGCTGTTTCAGCAAGCTTTTGACTTCTCTGGTGCTTTTAGAGAGTGAATGAAAAATCCCCAAATTGTCCTTGGCACAATCTATCACCATTACTAACCACATATCACTGACAAAGGAAGCGTATCTATTGATTTAAAATCTGAGTAGGGCCAGGAGGAGACCACTGTCCCTTGTAGCAAATGAATGTCACTCGGTTCAATGATTAAAGAAGCAGAGTCTATTCACGTTGAACTAACAGATACATGTAATTCAAGTTGTAATCTTTTTGCTATTCTCTGACCATTAGTATGGATCATTAATTAAAATGCAAGTAATTTAAAAATATTCAAACATGAATATAAAGTACATAAGTGACTTTAGCGTATTTCAACTATATGAGAGCTTGTCATTATGTGAATGTGTGTGTGTTTCGGTTTGGTTCTTTTTTAATGAGTCAGAGAGTGTGGGGAGAAATCAAAGGAGAAATATATCAATACATAATTAATATAAATGTAATTAATATATATCTATATGTGTGAATATATGTAATTAATACACACAATTAATTCCACAAATAAATATCAATATACTTGATAATGATGGTGAGGAAAAAATAATCTGCCTTATGTTTAATACTTTTTTAGATTTGATGGCATCGAAAATGGTCTTTTTTTCAAGATCTTGAGATCCATGTCAAACATCAACTATCCATTACTGAACTTCTCCTACCACCCCAAATGGAAGTGTGAGGGAAAGTGGGATGGAGGATTGGTTTCTAGTCACCCCCAGCAGGCATGCACCTGCTGATACCCATGCCTCTACTACATTCTGTTAGTAAAAAGCTTGGAATATGGGTAACAGAAAAATATCAGCCCTTATCATTTGTGCAAATATGCACATTTTCTAGTCTTGCCCTGTAAAAAATAACTTCGGTAAAGGACAACACTAAAGGTTTTAGTTGATGTGAAAACATTATTGATATGAATGAAAATTATTTTAGTCATGAAAACTGCCAATGATAATTATTCTAATGCTATGGTTCCTTAATTTAATTTGCTTCTGGCTCCCCCTAAATTCTTATCTAATTAAATCTGTTCCTTGGAACCATATTGCATACCCTAAGGCTTAAATCTTGTAGAATGGATTATTTTCATTTTGAGGGCATCTGTATTTTTCTGAGTACTGGCATTTTTCTCTATCCATAATTATTTTTCTCACAATTAAGTATACATAGTAAAATGCCTGGTTCCCTCCTCACCAATCTCCTATAGCTTAGTCTATTTTCCTTCTTTCTGCCAGATTTGCCTATTCGAAGTTTCTGAAATCAATACTATCCTTTTGTAAAAGGATCAGAAGGAGTCTTAGTTCTGCTTTCACGTGACTCAGCAGTTAGTTCAACTTACCTCTCAGACCTAGGATATCTACGCTATTACTGTACAAAAAGCTTTAATTGTTTTTTTTTCTTTTATGCTGCATGGCAGGGGTCACATTTCATCCCATTTTCCATGTGAGTATCCCATTATTGCAGCACCATTTGTTGAACTGTTTGCTTGATTGTGCATGGGGCCAGGAATCAGACCGAGTCTCCTGCATGGCAGGTGAGAATTCTACCACTGATCTACCCTTACAACCCTCTAATTCTTTTTCTGTGATGTATATTTGCACCCTTTCTCATTACCCTTTCCCCAAGGGACCCTACCTTGTCTTTGCTATTCCCTTTAAAACCTGGAATTTTGCTCATAAGCTGTAGTTTCACAGATACATCTCTAGTTTGTTGCCAAACCTCCTTGATGTCACCATCTAGTAAATTAAAGGGACATATAGTAAGTGTATACTGGGTGCCAGATCCTGTACTAGGAGATGAGAATAATATTGCACTAATATCAACTACTTGAAAGTTAGAGTGAAAGCCATGGTAAGAGAATGGTGACATAAGTGTGCAGGGGAAAGGACAATGTCATCTTGAACAGATCATCATTTAGGATGAATGAATATTTAAGAAAAGTGGCATATGGGAATGAGATGAAGAAAGTTGTGGTTTCTATGCCTATCTTGAAGTTTGTCTCATCAAATGGCATATGTTGCTGTTTTTGTGTTTGTGTCATATAACCATAAAATATGGTCATAATTTATTAAGCTTTAGATTAGTGACCAATCCAGGCAGCCTCATAGGAAAACAGGTGTCCACCTCTTAGGCAGTGGCAGTCAATATGTCAGCCAGATCTGCAGTCAGCCGAGGCTTGCTTGGGGCAAGAGGATTAGTTCCCATGCTCACTGACATGGCTGTTGGGATAAAAGTGAAACTAGCTTCAAAAACAATGAGGGAACATTTTATACTTTGTTAGTATCTGGAATAATGTCTATAAATTTGTAACTTTTTAAAAAGGTTAGATATAATAGAGCCTCTCCAGAACATCAGCTAGATACATCTTCCTACTTCATAGTAGTGACGGCCCCTTCAAACATGAAGAAGTTAGAATGGGCAAAGCTTAAATATCCCTAAAGAATGGGGAAAATATCAAAGGTGATGGTGGAGTTATATGGAGAAGGTAGGGTTTAACAAACAAGTGTGATTGCTGAATCATTATATTGATATTTCTTTTCGTCTCCAGTATTTTAGAGCAGCTAGAAGTAAAAATAAAAAACTGTGGAATTGTAACCCATACCAAACTTTGAAATCTTTTCTACAACGAATTATTGCTATGTGCTCTGGAATTTATTGTTTTTTTGCATATATGCTATTTTCACAAGAAAAGAAAAGGAAATTAAAAAGTTACCATCCACAATTGCGTGAGTCACATCTTCATGGAAACAAAAATATTTCACCCAACAATATTGAATGAGGATTAAAGAACTTGGCTTTTCTGGGGTACACAACAGCTTCAAACTGGCACATCCCTTCCTTCAATTTGATCATAAATGGGATTCCAGGATGAAGCTGAGGTTCACAAAGCCACTCTGCCCTTTGTGCCAACTCCCCCATTACACCATTACTATACCTCTCTTGAACTGTACTGACCCAAGGAACATAGTTTAAAAAGCAGTGATCTAGGCCTATTTAACATACATGGAAAAAGATTCAGAACTATGTTTGAGATAAATGTTGGTGCTCAGTAGGTATTTTTTAATTTTTATTTTTTTACTTATTCCTGTGCAGAGTTGGAGTGTCCATCCATTCTGGAATCTTTTCTTTTACAAGAGGAAGTAAACAACCCCTTCTTCTATGAAAAAATGTCAAAAGAGGGGGTTCAGTCTTTAATGCATACATTAAAGAGTCCTGTTTTAGTAATTGTGGTAGGGCTATTGGGACAAATGATACTGAAAATAATTTATAAATTTGAATAAAATATTTAAAAATCACCAAGCTAAAATAATTGAAGCATTGACAAGATGTTAAGCAACTGATCCAAATCCAACATTCACAATAGTAGTTACCAAGTATTTCTGAAGCTTTGCTAGCCTCAAAATTCTAGCTGTCCAAAACAATAATTTGGTTTGTAATTGTGGCCTTATGTTCTTTTTAGTTATTTTTGGAGCCAGAAGCCTGTGTTTATATCCCATTTGATAACATGCTAGCTTGGTGAATCTGGGCTAGTTACATGTCTTGTGGGGCTTTGTTTATAGATCTGTAAATAATAAAATCAGTTGTCTCATAGATTTTTGAGATTACTAAGTGAATTAATCCTTGCAGAGAATAAGAATGATACATGACATATAGTTAGTGCTCAATAAATTCAGTTTATTGAATTTATTAATAAATTTTCAGTTAATAAATTTGTGACAGGTCCATAATGTATTAATTTGCTGAATGCTACCTCAAATTACATTTGAAATAAGCAGGGTATAAAGTCGTATTAATATTCATGCATAAATTCATCCCCATATAAACGAAATGTTTTCTTTGGAAAATGACACCATGGACTCAACAAAATATTAGCAAATGGAATCCATCAATATAAAAAAGGAATAATACACCTGACCAAATGGTATTTATTCCAGCTATGCAAGGCTGGTTCAACATCAAAAACCAGTTCATCACATAAATAGGCTGACAGTGTAAAGGCAATTTATTGAAAGACAGGAATATTTTTCAACAAATACTTCTGGAATAACTGGAAATCCCTAAGTCAAAATTAAAATGAATGTAGACATTGTCCTTATACCTTTCACAAAAAGTAACTCAAATGGATCCAATACCAAAATGCAAACCATAAAACTGTAAAACTTCAAGAAGAAAATATAAGAGAAAATCTAGGTTATGAAAAGCTGGGTGGTGAGTTTTTAGATGTAGCATCAAAAACATGATGCATGAAAGAAAATTTGAAAAGTTGGATTTCATTAAAATTAAAAACTTCTGCTGTGCAAAAGTCTCTACTAAGAGAATCAAAAACAAGCCATAGACTGGGAGGAAATATTTGGAAAATACACTTCTTGGAAAAGACTTGCATCCAAAATACACAAAGAACTCTTAAAATTCAGCAAAAAGAAAGCAAGTAAAAAATGGATAAAAGATGTGAGCAGGAGATATACACATCATATGTCAGTAGGGAATTGCAAATCAAAACAATGAGCTATCACTATATACAAATGGCTACAATCCAAAAAAATGGACAATACCAAATGCTGCTGGGGGTATGGAGCAACAGGAATGCTCTTTCATTGCTGCTGGGAATGCAAAACAACATCAGCTACTTTGGGAGACAATGTGGCAGTTTCTCACATAGTAAACACAGCAGTGTCACTCCTAAGCATTTACTCAGATTAGCTGAACAATGTCCACACAAAATCCTGCACAGGAATGTTTATAGCTGCATTATTCATAATTGCCAAAAATTAGAAGCAACCAGGATGTCCTTTATTAGGTGAATGCATTAAAAAACTGCCCTACATCTATAAGATGGAATATTATTCAGTGATAAAAAGAAATGAGTTATTAAGCCACAAAAAGACAACATGGAAATTTAAATGCATATTATAAGTTAATGAAGCCATTCTGAAAATGCTACACATGATTGCAACTATACAACATTTTGGAAATGGCAATGAAGAGTAAAAGGATCAGTGGCTGCAGGGGTTCAGGGGGAAAGGCAGAGGTGGTGATGAATAGGTGCAGTACTGGGGAGTTTAAGCACGGTGAAAATATTCTGGATGAAATTACAGTGATGGATACCAGTCATTATGTGCTTGTCAAAACATGAAGAACTCTGCTACAGCAAGAGTGAACCTTAATTCAAACTATAGACTACACTTAATAATAATCTACTACTATTAGTTCACTAATTACAACAAATGTACCACAATAATGCAAGACGTATTAAGGGGAAACAGTGTGCAAGGGTAGTGGGTGGACAGTGGATTTATGTAGCCCTATGTACTATCTGTTCAATGAAAATTTCATTGAAAAATAGCTCCATGTCTAAAATGCACCATGGCCTGGCTTCTCCAGAGTCCAGACTATCAGAAACTCATCTTCTTAGCAAGAACTGACTGCCCCTAGGTCCAAACCCCAGTCTGAGTGTGGCACTGTTTCCCAGGTTTTAGTCTCTGGCAGTCAAACCCTAAACTAGCATTAAACTCAGAAGAAGCACTTGTTTCTATGCTTCCATGGCAAACAGTTTCATAATTCATTAAAATAAATGATATTGTATAAAATAAATAATAAACATGTTATATACCATTATCAGTGTAGAAACAAAAAAGAACAGGAAATTAAGCTAATCATAAAACTGATCAAATTTTTTGAAACACCCTTTTAGCTTAGAGAGCAGTCATTTTGCATCTAATCGGCTATGTGTTCAGCGGATTTTGAAGCATGACATTTGCAGTATATGATAAACTTGAGCAAGAAAAATAACACAGTAAACTCCTATCTGCTTTTTTATTTGATACAAATGTTGAAATACCATTTGACTTCATTTCTAGAATAAGAAACTCATAGAAGCAAGATAGATCTGCTGTTT
Organism: Tamandua tetradactyla; assembly: GCF_023851605.1. NCBI lineage: Eukaryota > Metazoa > Chordata > Mammalia > Pilosa > Myrmecophagidae > Tamandua > Tamandua tetradactyla. The sequence goes on from NC_135332.1 coordinate 127,443,122, forward strand.
AAACTGGCTGCCTTTGATTTACTGTTATATTACTACCTTGTTTTATGAGTTCTGTAATACAATATCAGCCTATTTGATTCAAGATGAATAAATGATGAATAATTCATAACGTGAAAAAATTAATCAGAGAAGTCTGATTTTAGAGACTCTATTCTGAGAAAAGACAAAGCCTCCATATAGATCATGCAGCACATTTTTAAATAACAAAGATTGTTTTGTTAAAATTAAGTCTAAAGTACAATTTATTTTGTAAGATCAAATGCAAACTCTTTAAGGAAAAGTATTTCTCTGAATGGGAACATTATAACCATGTGCAGATTTATGCTCAAGCATTCAAAATAATCATGGACAGGCAAACAATCTACCTCTGCTTCTTTTCCATCTATTTTTAAATCACAATGAATAATACATCAATTGAACCGACGGCTTGTGTAAGATATTGAGATCTTGGAGAAATAACATTATTCTTTGTAAATTCTATAACCTTGAAAGTATGCAATTGTGATTTGTAATGTGGGTATTTATGAATTGCCCTTTGTTGGTACTTGAATTCTTCTAATCTAAAAATAGAGGAAAATACCTTCTTCAATGACGTATCTAAATAACATAACCTACCAAGGTTTCATCCATACGTGGAGCTTCACTAGACAGGTGTAAGTCCGGCACTTTTTTCTCATTCCTATTTTTTTCCTCTTATACTGTTTGATTCTAACCTCAGTTTAAAATAGCCTAGAAAGGCACAGGTCCTTCTATTTGATGTGAAAGAGGTTGAATTATTGTATCGACTTACAACAAATAAATGGGCTCCCTTCACATGGCATGCGAACTTGTCATATTTATAAGGATAATCTGAAGAGTTTTCATTTGTAAATGGAAATGTCCCATTACTCCTGGATATAAACAGAATTTACTTGATGTGTCAATCCTCTGTCTAGTATGGGTGAGATTAAAAAGTAAAAGGGATGTGTCTGATGCTTCTTTTATCTATCTTATGGACAGATGAGAAAACATATGGATTAAAAATAAATAAATAACAAGGGGAACAATTGTTAATTTAGTAGATTGAAATGCTAGTGATCAATGAAAGGGAGGGGTAAGGGGTATGTATGGTATGCATGGTTTTTTTCTGTTTTCTTTTTCTTTCTTTTTCTGAATTGATCCAAATGTTCTAAGAAATGATCATGATGATGAATATACAACTATTTGACGAAAAAACATTTATTGTTCTTTTCTTTCTTTACTTTGTATATATGTTATATTTTACAATAAAAATGTTTTTTTTAAAGTAAAAAGTAGTGGCAAAAAGATAGAGATGCTTAATAAAAGACTGAGCCTAAAAAGAGGCATGGTAGGTGGTAGACCTGGAGAAGATAAGAATACTCAGAAAAATACCTCATAAAATTACTTAGGTCCCTTTGTTGTCTGGCCATGACATTTTGTGTGGAATGTGCATTATGTTTTCTTCTTTACCTAGCAGTGATTTTCTCCAGTCTCATCTCCTAAACCTTTGAATCAGAATTTTTCCTGTTGTTTTCTAAATATTATGGAAAAGGTCTAGCATACAGTACAATCCAAATACAGCAGCCATAGCAGTCCACACATTCAGTTGTGTAATAATACTGTATTTCTTAATTGCATCTAAGTCATTCACATAAAGCTCAGAGACCACATTATGCTGGAGTGACCAGAAAACCCAGTCCCAGCACTATCAGACCCTGCTTGTGCTTGCTAGGTACCTGCAGAGCGCTAAGAAGCTCACTTACAACTACGCTTGGAAAATGGAGGCTCTAATCGTCAGGTTCAACCTAGCTGTTGGTAATATTCTTCTGTAAGGATCGCTGTCTTTGTCCTGTAGCTGCTGCCTGCTTCTGAATCTCCAGAAGGGCACAGAAATTCTTCCCAGGGATGGAACTCTGGGGCCTAAAATCTGGCCTCCTTGTGCTACAATACAGCCAGACACTAAGGTGGACCCTATCCACCCACCCCAGGGAACTTCCCAGGAGCACTCAGAGAGCCAAGAGACTGCAATCATGCATCCAATCTACATTTTTGGAAGATAACTCTCCATTCTCATCTTTTTTAAATAGTAAATGCAGGCATTATCATTATTTTAACAGTCACAAATATCAGTTGCCAAGCAACAGATGGTCAGAGCCACCACTGATTGCAACAAGTAGGTGGAGTCATTTGTGATCCGACCCTTTAATCAGCCATTAGTCAACTGGTAAATGTTGTATCTATTCATACCAATTGACAGTCTCAAACTCAGCACAGATTTGAAAGCTAATCATTGGCATACTATCATATTTAATATTATATAATATATTCAGAACTGTCTGTGGTGGAGCAGTTTGCAATAGTCTCTTCTCCAACTATACTTTCTACGGGTTAAACCACACATCTTAGGATAACAGCACAGAAGTAGACTAAAGGTTTTATTTTTCTATGATTCATTCAGGGAATAAACATCACCCAGACGATAATCCATTGACCTTAAGGCCATACAGAGGGCAGAGTGACGGGTAAAGTCCAGGTTGCTGAACAAAAAGTCTCACGAGTTTGGCATAGAACACTTTTTTATTATTATTCTCTTCCTGAGCTTATTTGCTCTTTTTAACCAGATATAACTTCCTTTATACAACTAAATATCATTTTTCAAGACATACTCTCTGTTAAGGCACAAATTGGTGTCATCACTCCAGGGCAATTCTTTAAGCTGCCCCTTCCCTCATGCCATCATATAAATTCTATCCCCAGTACAAGATTCCCTTAAAAGAGTTTCCTTTATTTTGAGAACATAGAAACCTACTTTAAGCCACATGAATAACCTTTAGAAGAATAAAATAGTTGCTTGCCCTTCAATAAATATTCTCCATACATGTTAACACACATGATTTTCTAATGTGAACAAAATCTAGATTCTGACAGTTTTAAAGCAATCATATATAGTGATTTTGCTTTCAGTGAGACATAGGCTACTGTCTTAATATTGATTTTTTTTAACCTTTTTTTGTGTGTGTTTTACATTTTAATTGCCTATGAACATTAATGAAACAGCCTAACTTTAAATACCAAAAGCTCTGGTAACAAATGACAAAAGTGAGTATCCCACTGAGAAAAAAGCACTGAGGTCGAAATTGGCTTTTATTATTTTCTGAATTCATTAACTACTATATTGAGAAGGGGGAAAGTTGCATAAAGAATTTCAACTTCACTATTTATTGCATAATATAATTATAATACCCTAAATTAAGAATCAGATATTGTAATTATAACAAATTTTACAGGCTTAAAATGGAATAAACAAAATAGATGAAATGATAGGGCCCATGCACATAATTCCTGTGCCCCATTCATTAAGACTGGCTATACTTATGTGGTAAACCAACTAGAATTATTTTTTATAAGGAGTCTGTTTAGATAAACTTTAATGAAATTATCTCATTGAAGTAAAAACAACATGATTTATCTGAAACAAGCTAGGCCCTTTAAAGTATTAAACTATTAGAATTATTTGAAGGGAAAAATACATAGAATTCAGGGGGGAAGTGGATATAAGCTATCAATAATTTTAAAAAAAGCAATGCATCTCAGATTCTACACCAACTGTTAAAAAAACAAACAAACAATGAAATTGAGGAGTACTGTTTTATCATGGGCAGGGACAAGGTTTAAACATACTAATCAAGATAAGGAGAAATGGACAATTGAATTCATTACCCAAAGAGCATAAATAGCAAAATAATAAGGGTGTATATGGACAAATAAAAATCATTCAGGCTATAATTTAAAATCTACAGCTTATCAGAACATTTTATAGATGGATATATCCTTCTGTAAAGTCATTAAGGGAATGTCTTCAGATATTAAAAATGTTAATGATTTAAAATAGTATCTGAGCACCACATTCCATCATCTATCAACATTATACTACATTCCATATGAAGATAGACACCATGACAAATGGGTAGGATTGATAGACAACCTAAAGTAAGTATCAGGAAAAAACTCTTCAAATAGCTCAACAAAGACATTTAGGACTAGACTTTATCTTGAAAATACACAATTAAGATAAGCTATTTTGAGCATTTTCACGTAATAATGTGCATCTAAAAATATATGGAAAAAACCAAAATTCCTAAGAAAAGACATTCATGACAAAGTAGTAGAAAGAGATCTTAAGATAATTCTCAGAACTTGCTAGAAAAAAGTGTTAAAATTATCAAGAATCTGAATAATACAATAAATAAATATAGTGTGATCTATGATCATAAACATTACATAATGTATAATTACAAAAATTTAAATAGTGTATAATTACAAAATTCAATGTGATTTTAATGACCCATATATCATTTTCATAATAGGGACTATTTTTGCCCATGAATTCTTTAGAGAAAAAAGTGTATGGATTATGTTTCACCACGTAAAATAATTGATAGTAAGTTGTTAAATAAATAAGCAAAATTAAAGATACTCCTCCCAAAACAGAAACTAAATACTCTATTATTTTAAGATACAACAGCTGCATTTCAGGACAAGTTGAAAATGACTATGTCTAGCCGTAGGACCTGGGATATCTTACAGAAGTTCCCTGAGTTGAACATGGTTTGGGAACAATAGAATAGAAATCTCTGGGCTAACTGTAAGGATGGACCCTTGTTAATCATTATGAGTGTATTGAAACCATTCAGTGCAGGTACACCATTACACATGCAGCCTTCAATGGTATGACGTAATATCTGCCAGTTGAAATTTGAAGCAAGGACTGGGAAAGAAGATGAGGAAATCAGGAACTGGAGAAGATTTTCCTAAATTGAGTTCATTGCATTTTAGTCATAGAGGGTGATGTAGTAGTTAGGGTCAAGTGTCACCTTGGCAGGTGATGATGCCCAGTTGTTCTGTTGCTGTTGCATCAGCATATGAATTTCATCTATGGCTGAATACATTTGTGGTTGGCTAAGGAGAATGCCTTCCTCAATGAGTAAGGCGTAAAAGGAGAAGTCAGAAGAGGGAGAAACAACTCAGTACAGCTCATCACAGCACACCAAAACTCAGCTCAGAGCTCAGAGCCAACACAGACTCAGATGTTTGGAGATGAAGAAAGGAAATCACACCGGGGAAAGCCATTTGAACACAGACGTCAGGAGGGAAGGCCTGCAGACGTCACCATGTGCCTTCCCATGTGACAATGAAAACCAGGTGAAAGTTAGCAGCCTTTCCTCTGAGAAACTGTAAATTTGTAACTGAGTAATTCCCCTTTATAAAAGGCAGCCCGCCTCTGGTATATTACATACTGGAAGCCTTAACAAACTAAACTAGGTGACCAAAAGGGGACTTGAAATGCAAATCAAATTCAATGTATCTTAAAGTAAGTAATATGTCTTGTCCCAAGGAAGAAATCCATGCTCAAATTATGAAGCAGTGGGAAATGACCCAACAGATTTTACAAAACTTATAGTATGCAGTTTTTAACCATAATCAAAGGAAAATGGAAAATTTTCTATGTTTTTAACTTTAAAAGAGGAAAGATAATGAAGTACTAAATTAAATAATTTAGAAAACACTTTAAGATGTTAATTCTTATATATACAGGAGTAGTTAATCAAATTGAAGCTTAGAAATTAATCTAGAAATCAGGAAAATAGTATAAAGATAAATTACATAGAAGGCTGTAAATTAGCAAATATCATACAATAATCTAACATTTAATAGTTCTCTCTATCTTTCAAAGTGATACTATTTCTTTTACTTCATTTTAATCTGATTTATAAAAAGAAAACAAGAATTAATAGATAAAGAGATCCAGGGTCAGAGATATGAAATAATTTATTCAAAATAACTTTTAAGCATTTCTTCTGAGCTCATTACTACTTCCACATATTCAAATTACTGCCTTTAAAAATATATTTTTATTATTCTTCTCTTTTCCTATAACTGATACTTTTTTTCATCTGAAATCAATTTATGGCACTCAGTCACTCTCTTTCTGCTCCCACAAAAATGTCTTTACACTTTACTTGTTTAGTGTAAGCTGTGGGTGATTGCATTTCTTTCTTCACATTAATATAAGAAATGAATTTGTTTTCATGACATAATTCAGTGTTTTAACAAATTAAAACTACTTAATACAGAACATGACCCCAGGTAGCCTTGTACTGAGATAATGTACAAGGTAGGAAAGTCAAGCTTGACTGAGTTTATTCAGGGGGACCTCATTCGAGCAGGACTCAGAGGCACAATTCAGACTTCACAGCATGTTACAAATTCATTTCATTGCCTCGGTGAGAGGGGGAGGATAAAAAACATTAAGAATTATTTTGTTAATCTTGCTGGAATTGCATGAAGATGTGGTCAATAGTAACATGTAAGAATTTAAAAGATACAAAAGATTATATAACAGTATATATTGGTTTAACTGGCCACTATTTAATTTGGAAAATGTCACATGTAAATATAGCTCTAGAGTTTCACTTGGAGTAAACTAAGAAAAAGAGTCTATATAAAAAGAAACAGGGCTCAAATAAAATGAAGCCAAAATAATATAGAATAGATTTTTGTTCAATCACTTCAGCAACAGCAAAAAGTCAGGACATAATTAACTTCAGTATTTTAGTGCATAGACAAAAATTTCCAAGGGCTATTCTGTTTTCAGCAAATGAGTTTTATTTCAATGTTTTAAAACATTTTAGAAACACCATAAACATTTCAAATATTTAGGTGAAATTTTATTTGAAATTGTAATTGTTTCAGAAAAGTTCTCTGATTATCTTAAAACAGTGCATTAAATTTGTTCTGTGAGCTTTAAATGTTTACAAGTTCTTTCATTTCTAGAAACTAACATAGAAACCCATTACTGAACATTTGTTTTTAAAGAATACTTTTTAAAACTACACAGTTCACTCAGAAGCAATTTATTTTACATAGAATTTTTTCCCTTGCCAACATACTCTTTATGAACAGAAAGAAAGAGAATGTCACTAAAAATAAATTCAAAGGGAGCATGTTACCATCGGTTCAAGTACTAGTTAATACAGAGCAAAAATAGCTGATAATTTGGATTATGAAATATTATATTTCTGGTCTAATATCAAAGGCCCTCACAGCAGCAATATCTTAATCTTTTTACCACAGGCAATTAGCCAAGTGAAAAAACAGCAACTACACTAGATTCTAGAGGAAGCCGCATCAAATGTCACCTAGCTTGCATAGAACTTATAAGATATTTGGGAATACTTAGTAGGCCTATAATAAATGCCAGCTATTGAGAAAATAATCATTGTCCTTGATATAAAGAAAGCTTATCATCTCATGGGAATTATAGTGTATTACATGAACAGTTATGATTAACACTGATAAGGACTATTATAGGGTAAATTCAAAGCACTATTCAATTCATTCCTTGTAAAGAGCACTTAGTCTAGGTGGCAGGGGCAGCATGGAGTGTGCTGAATAGCAGACCGCTTAGCAAGAATGGAGGCTGTGTTGGCCTTATGTAGGACTAGGACTCAGCATAGTGAAGTTGCCAGGGGATGACTATAGGATTAGCAGAGAAGACACTATTCTAGAGTCAAGAGAGAGATTGTCAATTAAACATCATGTCAATAGGGCTCAAATGTATGCTGCGCCACTTAAAATTAAAGAATTGGGACTGGAGTTGTTAAGTAGTGGACAAGTCATAAAAGTCATTGTAAATCCTTTTGAGAAGTTTTGCTTTCAGCCTTAGGCTAATGGAAAATCCACAAAAGGGTTTTCTAACATCTCAAAAAATTTAATGGAGTATCATTTTTCAGACTACTCAGGTTCAGGAAATTTGAATACTTATTGAGAGATCAAAAGATACAAGGTATTTTACAAATTGTGAGCTCCCATAATATGTCATTTAGGTTATGATATTCAGACCTAATTCTGTGCCATGCATAAGCCTATATCTTAGGAATAGTAGTGACATAAGGCTTTCTGAGGATCTAACGAGGACTAACCTTCAAGGGATCTAGCATCAATCTTTCACAAATTATTTCAGAAAAAATATATGAGGAAGGAAGACCATCCAATCTTTCTGCAATCCCTAATAAGTCTAATACAACATCTAAAAAAAATCAATACAAAACCCCCAAAATATAGACATACAAACTTCATGACTGTAGAAGCAGAAATTCCTAAAGTAATATTAGCAAAATAATCAAACAATACATAAAAAGGATAATACATGATTATGAAGTAAGAGTTTGCCTCAGAAATGCAAAATTATTACAACATTTGAAAATCAACCAATGTCTGTCACTATATGACAGAATAAAGAAAAAAACTATACGATAATTTCAATCAGTTAAAACAAAAAATGTCTTTCACAAAATTCCACACCAATTCATGAGAATCTCAGAAAACTGTGAATAATATGGAATTTCCACAAAATGATAAAGGTCGCCTAATGAAAAGCTACAGCTAACATGCACTTCAAAGGAAAGACTATTTCTGCTCCCCAAGCTCTGTGTTTCACCACATCTATTCAGCATCATGCCAGTCCCCTGATATTGTAATTAACCAAGACACACAATTAAAAACCATGAAGTTCAGGAAAAAAGGGAAACTGTCCCTACTGGAAGATATGATTGATTATAAAAAATAATAAGGCATCGACAAAACAACTGCTAGAATAAATAAGTGAATATATGGAAGTGACACAATATAAAATTAAGACGCAAAAGTGTTTTCTTATATGCTAGCAGTGAACAATTAGAAACGCATATATAAATATATGTATGTATTTTTATATATGACTTTATTAATAAGGCAAAAAAATGTAAAATACAAAATAAAACAAAAAAAGTTTAACATTTTGTTAAAATGTTAACAAAAGATGTGAGAGACCTAAAGAAAACTCAAATGAATCTCCAGATAATTAAGCTGAGTATCAAAGCCAGCGCCAACAATTTGCATACTCTGTGATTCCATTGAAATAACATTTTTGAAATGGCAACATTACTGAAACGGAAACAGATTAATAGTTGCCAGGCAGTGTTTAAGAAGGGGCGGAGGAGCTGGAGGGAAGCCATGAAGGCACAATGTGAGGGATCTTTGTGCTGGTGACATATTCTACAGCCTGACTTTATCAATGTCAATATTTTGGTTGTGATATTGTACCTTTGTTTTCTAAGACATTACCATAGAGGTACCTGGGGAAAGGAGTATGCAGAATCTCACAATATTATTTCATACACTGCATGTGAACCTACAATTATTCCAAAATACAAAGTTTAATTTAAAAAGAAATACAAAGGTGATTTGAACTGACACATTACTAAAGAAGATGTATGTAAGGTGACTACAAATAAGAAAAGATGTTCAAGTTCATCTGTCATCAGAGAAATACAAATTAAAATAGAAAGGATGCATCTACTAGCATGACCCACCTTAAAAAGACTGACCACAGTAAGTATTATCAAGATTGTGGAACCAACGGAATATTCAAAACCAGTCAGCAAAAATGTAAAAATAGTAAACCACTTTGTAAAATAGTTTGGTAGTTTCTTTAAATAGGTAAACATACACCCACATATGACCCAGCTATACCACTCCTGCTTATTTACCCTAGAGAAATGAAAACCAGTATCCACACAAAGACTGTATAAGTGCTCACAGCAGTTTCATATGTAACAAAAAAATATGAGAACCAACTAAACGGTTATTAACAGGTGAGGATAAACAAATTGGGTTATATATTTACAATGGAATACTATTCAGTAATTAAAACAAATGAACTACTGAAAAACAAAACAACATGGAAGAATCTCAAAACAATTATGAAATAGACAAAAAGGGCTCCGTATTTTATGATTCATTTGTATAAAATTCTAAAAAGTACAAACCAGTCTGCAGTGATAGAAAGCAGTTTATTGGTTGCCTAGATATAATGTTAGAGCAGGGTTGATTTACCAAAGAGAAAGAATAAAATTTTGGAAGTAATGGGAGATATTTTTTTATCTTGACTGTATTGATGGTTTCACAGGTATATGCATGTCAAAACACATCAAACTGCATACTTTAAATATATAAAATGTATTGTATGCCAATTATACCTCAAAAAGTCATGGCATATTCTAAAATGCTCACAAAATACAATGATGAGGTAATGAAAAGTAAAGTCATTACCTTTACGTTTATTTTATTTAAAATAAACACACTGGAGGAAAATATTTGCAAAGCATGATATCTGATAAAGTGCTATATCCAGAATATATAAAGAACACTTACATCAAATAACAATAAATAAATAATTATATATGATTGAAATTTTAGTAAAGACAAAGCTAGAACAGCATGAATCACAGCTATGGGTGTTGAGAGATTAACTGATACATTTAGGGGTGATAGAAGTGTTCCATGCCATCATTATAGCAGTGAATTACAATTATATATATATATATACATATATTTGCTGAAACAAATCTAATTCCATCCTTATAACTAGTAAATCTTGTCATATACAATTTATAGTACAATATAACTGTTTAAAAACATATTTACAGAATTTCCAATATGCTCACAAATGAAAACCAGCCAAGTCTTAGAAGAACCTAACTTGTTTATGAAATTTTTAGTACTTAGGTTTATGAGAGAGATATCCCATGAAATCCCTTTCTTGTAAAGTCCTGGTTAGTGTTTTTACTTTGAATATTCTAAGAAACATTTTGTTCAAGATTGTTATTATTTATTCATTAATGTTTGAAATAATTTATTGGAGAAACTACCTGGGACTGTAGTTCTTCAGGAGATTTTGGTTTATGGATTCAATTATTTAACAGATAAAGAAGTGGTCATCAGATAAAGAAGTGCTCATATTTTCTGTTTACTTTTGTGCTTATCACTTTAAGTTGTATTTTTCAAGAAACACAATGTATTCATTTCATTTTAATTGCCAAGTTTATTGCCATTTGGATTTTTACAATTTCCTGTCATGATTGCATCTGTAATAATACCATTTTTAAATTTCTGATACTAATAAATTGGTTTTTTTCTAGATCTATTAATCTTTCAAATAACCAACTTTTAACACTGTTATTTTCTCTATTGTATATTTGTTTCTTTTTGTTGACTGGTGATTAAATTATTTCAGTTTAATTTGTCTGAAAATTTCCTTGATTTGTTTCTTGGCCATTTTCTCATTTGCCTTCAAAATAGTACACTTCGCATTCTGTTAAGTTTTCTTAATTTTTCTTGGTAAAAGAGTTAGTTAAAGGCCAGATATGATAGGCTGAATAATAGCCCCCTAAAAATTTCCATGTCCTAATTCCTGGAGCCTGTGAATATGTTACTTTACATGGCAAGAGGGACTCGATGGCTGTGATTAAGTTAAGGATCTTGTGATAGGAAGGTGCTCCTGGATTATCCAGGTGATCCCCATCTAATCACAAGGGTTCTTATAAATAGGAAGCAGGAGATCACACTCAGAGAAAAAGAAATAGCATCGAGTCAGAGGTCAGAGTGATGTGACCATGAGCCAAGTAATGTGGGAAGCCTCAACAGACTGGAAAAGGCAAGGAAATGGATTCACTGCTACAGTCTCCAGCAGGAACTCAACCCTACTGTGTCTATGCCCTCGGTTCATTTTAGGCTTCTGGCCACAGGAACTGTGCAAGATAAAACATTTGTGTTGTTTTAAGCTATGAAGTTTGTTGTAATTTGCCACAGTAGTAGTAGGAAACTCATACATAGGTATTCCATCTTAACCAAAAGCAAAAGCCTGTATTCTTTCCCTCATGTTTCTTACTGTGCGTACGTGGAGCTTATGTGTTATAGGTTTTCCAAAGGGGGGAAAATTTTCAATTTAACTTTTAAATTTAAACTGTTGATGCTCAGCTGAAATTTCTAAAATAGATCCAGCTTAGAATGTAATATACTCTCAGGTATTTTGCTAAAACCTGCTAAGGTCAAACAATTTCATTATTTTAATAAAAAAGTACTGATGTAAGAAAACTCTGCCAGGAATAATTTATTGATATACTTTTAAAAGCAGAACTCAGATCTATTTCAACTATAAAATTTCATTGGCAGAGTTATATTTAAGTCTCTCAAACTGTTTCCTGAATTTCTCCACTTTATGAGACGTATTTAACCAATTTAAATATAATGCAGCATAATGGTTTTTGTGTAGAATTGTGGACAGAAAATAATGACCTTAGCCATAAATTTCAGTAATCTGAATGATATGCCTCAGAGACTTCAAGGCAAGGCAAATGCATAATGGCACTTCCTTCCTCTCACTGTGTAAGTCTGTAAACTATGTGTTCTATTTTACTAGGGTTTATATAGATTACTTTCTTCTAAAAAATAATTCATAAAGCTTATTCTAGATAATGTTATTATCAAAGATAAAGACATTAAAAACATTATCTTATTCAAAGCTCTTATCTTAAACTACCTGAATATAATTTGATTTAATGTAGTACTGTAGTATGACAGAATTTACCTGTTTATGCTTGGGAATTCATGGTGCAAAATATTTTTTCCTAGACCTCTAATTCAAAATTTCAGAGGATTCTTTAAAGTAGAGGCCAAAAAGCACACGTGTATAAATGAAAATTCACCACATGGAACATGATAAAAAGTGCCAGAGTCCTTGATAGCAATAGATCATGTTTTAGAAGTTTCTATCAGAGGTGATGGGTAAAATCATAACAGTCTGTACCAACACACAATCAACAGGCCTAAAGAAAAACTGCATGTTAAATAAAAATAAACACACACATGTATGCATGTTGAATTGCAGTTGGCCATTTCCTCAGAAATCACATGTCAAACTAAGTGAGATTACATTAGAAATTTCCCCGTTCCTCTTACTCCAAGATTTTTACTGTCCAACTTATATTTTGCCAAAGGTCCTCAATACTTTCCTCAATACTGGTCAAATTCAAGGTAGTCATCTATACCCATTACATGAAATCGAAATAGATTTCTCTCGACTTTATTAGTTAACTTCAATTCCTGTCCTTCATCAATCATCTGATTTCTCCTTTTCCCGATCCCCATTGTACCCATTGTGACTCCAGGCATAAAGATGATCAATCCTCCATTGCATAGTGTGCAGAATATGCCAATGATATGAACTTATCAAAAGTCATAAAATAGCAAGGAAAACAGTATAAAGTTTCAACTCCTGCTTTCTTTGGTAAAGGGGCCTACAGAGAGAATAATATGCCTCAAGAAATGACTTAGCAATAAAAAAGAAAGTTGTTCTAGAAGATAGCAAGAGGTCAGGTACTTGTATTCTTAAAAGCAGAAAAAGAAGGGGTTTTCTAAAAGTAGACATTGCCTTCCCACCTCATACACCCTTTGTGCCAGTTTAAAAGGATTATGTACCCTAGAAAAGCCATGTTTTAATCCTAATCCATCTTGTGGAGTCAGCCATTTCTTTTAATCCTTATTCAGCACTGCAGGCTGCAAATTAATTAAATTATCTCCACAGAGATGCAACTCACCCAATAGTGGGTATTAACCTTTGATTAGAGGGAAATGTGACTCCACCCATTACAGGTGGGTTTTGATTTGTTTACTGGGAGCCTTTAAAAGAGAAACCATTTTGGAGAAAGCTTCAGAGCCATGAGAACCACAAGAGCCCAAGCAGCCACAGATCTTTGGAGATGAAGAAGGAAAACACCCCTAGAGAGCTTCATGAAACAAGAAGCCTGGAGAGAAAGCTAGCAGATGTGGCCATGTTTGCCACATACCTTTCCAGTTGTAAGAGAAACCCTGAACTTCATTGGCCTTCTTGAGCCAAGGTACTTTTCCCTGGATATGCATTAGATTGGACATTTCTATAGCTTTGCTTTAATTTGGATATTTTCATGACCTTAGAACTTGTAAATTTGCAACTTAATAAATTCACCTCTTAAAAAGCCATTCCATTTCTGGTATATCACATTCTGGCAGCTTGCAAACTAGAATACCTTCCTTCCACCATTAAGAACTTCGAAAATTTAGAGAATTTCTGGAAATTTTCTAAAAATTAATGTTGAACTCTCCAGCTAATAGCAGATACATCAGAAATGTTTGCAGGAATCACAATATCTTCTACTTTTTTTCAGTAATATGATTTCACAGTTAAATTTGATACTAATGAAGAGATGCTTCTCATCTTTGGGAAGAAAATTATAGGGTTCAGGTAAATTTTATGGAAGGATTAAAAAAAAGCTATGTTTTTTTCTTGGCTTATTTCAACTCACAAAGATGGTAGGACTCAAGGTAGGCCATGGTGGCACAGTGGTAGAGTTCTCACCTGTCATGCTGGACACCCAGGTTTGATTCCCGGTGCCTGCCCATGTTAAAAACAAACAAAAAAAAAGGTAGGATTCAGTAAGAAGATGAACAAAACATCTAGAAAACTTATCTTAACATAGAAATTATATTATTTAGTACTAAGTATTTAATTCTTTTTCAGAAAGAATAAAAACAATAATAATCAAAAAACTACAGAATAGATTTCCCAAAGTGCTTAAAATTCTTTCAAAAATCTAATTAGTTACTCCCCAGGATTTCTGAAAATATAATATGATTAGTAATGAAAATAACAACTTTGAAATTAAAGTTCTATTTTCCTTTATACTTTCATCCTGCATTTGCTGATAACTTTCAAATTCGTGTATTCAGTGCCAATTTACAGTACTGAAGTAGAGATAATTGTACCCACTCTATGATTTAAGCAATTAATTACCTTTTCCCAGGGAGGAATAGGCAAGTTCAGATGCATTTCTCTTGCCATTCTCACTAACATTTGTGCCCAAATTCTGACATCAACTTTTAAGAACCAAAAAAAAATAAAGCAACAATAATAAAAGCATAGAAACAAAAAGGAAAGTATAGTATCACCATACATGCAGCTAAGAATAGATTTGGTAGCCTTCAGACTCAATGCTGTGAGTAAAGAGGTTTATGATGGGTTATTTTGATGATTTAACCATCTATTAACTAGTAATGCCCAACTTCTCAGACTAGATGTTTGTCTTAGTAGAGTTGACATTACCTTTGTGAACCTTAATTTCTCCAAGTTAAAATAGAAATCTTGATATCTATCTAATCTAATTTTCTTGATTATATTTTAAGCAACTCACACAATGCCTGACAATTTTTGAGAGTTCCATAATAAAATGTCTTTCACTAATTCTTATACTAGCTGAAGAAGCTCACACTTTTTCTTTACATCTCAAATCCAGTCCTACTTCAGATATCAGCAATGGCATTTTCTCCATTCTCCCAACCACCTGACAATAAGATGCGTCCATTTCTCCCCCATGACTTTGGAGTAGTCTCTGGTTTAGAGATACCAGGCACATGACATGGTTATGTAAGAAGTGAGCCCTGAGTCTAGAAACCTGGAAATTATGTAAAGGGCTCTTTACTCATCTGTGAGAGACATCTCAGAGAGTCTTTGCTACTGAGCTCCAGAATATCACTATCCAGACGGCTAATCAATAAGCAAGGGGGATGATTAATTTCTATGAAGTAAATGAAAATTCCAGAGAAAAATCCTTAACATTCTGAATTGTGAGTTTCCAATGAAAAATTAGATTGTAATACTTTGACTCTATAGTAGCTCATTAGTAACAAGCTCTGTCCTGGCACAGGGAGCTTTTCACGGGTTTACTCTTACGTATGAACAATCAGATTCTAAACTCCTGAGAATATCGTCAATGGAATATGTATACTATATTTACAATATACATATATAAGATATATAAACAAAATATAATAATATATATTCATATATATAATATCTGAATAATAGAAGTACCAGGAAAAGCAAATAATGAATGATGCAGAAAAGAAATTAATGAATCTTACTTTTCTAGAAGTAGAGGTGACAAATCACAAGGAAGTAAGGTGGGTGGTGGAGACAATCATTTCCTTTTATAGTTAATTTCAGGACATTAGGGTTAGAATATTACTTCAAAATGTCCCAGAGAGAAAAAAAAAATGCACTGGAGTCAAAACCAAAAGGACATTTTGGGGTTACCAGTTTCTGGTCCAATATTAAAGAGATTGGAAGTCATCACTCCTATCCTTGCAACAAGGGTAAAGCTGAACAAACTGGAAATTAACAGTTCTTCCGAGATCCATCAGAGAATTGAAATCACAGGACAAACGATTGCCCCAAATCCTGGAGATAAAGGAGCACAAAGAGAATCTCAGCTTACCAGGAGCTGAAACCCAGGAGCTGAAACCCAGGAGCTGTCACCGCGCTAGGCACCACCAGGGAAGAACCAATAGGCTCCTACCCTCTCTAAGATGGACTCCCTAGGAAAACACAGATAACAAGGGAAACAAAAACAAGGAAACTACAGGAAATTTTAATCCGTGACCACTGTGTGACAGCAAACAGTAAACATATCCTAGCTTCTAGCCAGATAAATGTAAAACCTGAAAATAAAGGCTAGCTCAGTCCCTTTTACACAATGCATCAGTCTAGCTTCCAACAAAAAACTATGACATGTTAAAATGCAAAAGCAAAGCAAAACACAATTCAGTGAGTTAAAGCAAGTATCATGCCCACTCACAGTTATGGAAAAAGTTTTAGAATTATCAGACCAAGAACTTAAAATAACTGATTTATAATATACCTTTGAGGGGTCCGTCGCTAGACTGGACATGGCTGAGGAAAGAATCACTGAGCTTGAAATGGTATAAATAAAACCTCCCGAACTAAAAAGAAAAAAAAAAGGAATTTTCATTGCAGTGTTTTGGGTTTCTAGCATTTACTTTTATAATTGCTTTTTTATTTGGGAAACTATAGGTTAACAGAAAAAATTGTGCAGAGGATAAAGTTCCCATCCACATACCTCTACCCCTTACTAATACACTCTTCCCTACTACTAACATTTTGCATTAGTGTGGTATCTTTGTTGCAATAGATGAAAAAATATTATAATTATACTAGTAATTACACTCAATCGTTCACTATAGTGTTCAGTATTTTCATTGTACAAAACCATGTTTTCTAAATTTTTATTTATTTTTATTTTGGTAACACATACGCAACCTAAAATTTCTGCTTTTAACAATATCCAAAATTATAATTCAGGAGTGTTAATTATATTCACAATATTTTGCCCCATCAATAACATCCATTACCAAATTTTTTCCATCAGCCCAAACAGAAAATGTATACAAATAAGGCCTTAACTCCCTTTTCCTATAATCATCCAGTCCCTTGGACACCAGCATTACAATTTCTAACTCTAAGAATATGATGATTCTAATTATTTCATATCAGCCAAATCATACAATATTTATTCATTTGTGTCTGGATTATTTCACTCAACCTGATGTTTTCAAGGCTCACCCATGTTGTCACATGCATCAGAACATCATTCCTTTTAAGGATGAATAATGTCCCACTGTATGAACGTACCACATTTTTTTAAATCATTTGTTCACCAGCACTGTCACTTCTCACCTCTGGCAGTTGTGAATGATGCCGCTATGAACATCAGTGTGCAAATATCTGAGTCCCTGAATTTTACTTTCTTATAATGCCTCAAGCATATGAAATGGGTCAGGTTAAATGATGGGAATTTATTTGCTCGTGGTTTCAGGCTGGGGAAAAGTCCAAATCGAGGCATCATCAAGGTGATGCTTTCTTCCCAAAGATTGTGTTATCCTGGGGCTGGCTTCTGGGTCAGTCCACACCGTAAGGCACGTGGTAGCTTTTGGCCTCTCCAACTCAGGGTTCCATTAGTTTCAACTTTGGGCTGCTCCTTTTGTGGCTATTTCTCTTTTGAAATTTCGTTTTCCTAATAAACGGCTCCAGTAATAGGATTACGAATGCATTTTTTTCAGCTCTTATTTATCGGATTCTTGCCCTGCATCTATGGAATGATTTTTGAGATTGACCTATTAGTGCAATAGTTTGTTCCAGGAAAAAGCTTTCTCTTCCCTCTTCCTCCTCAGGGAATGTTGATCTGTTCTGTTTGATTTGCCTCTGTACATTTTCAACACTTCTTTTGCTATCACTAGCTTCTTTTACCTGGAGGATTGATTCTGGCGTAAGGCTCCCGCTGGAGAGGACCTACCCCCAGTCAGTTCTTCCCAGACAAGGTAGGTCCAAGATTCACAAAGGGAGTGTAGATCAGTACAAAGGCTTCCTGAGAAGACCCGGCAGATGCCAGTCTTTCTGTGAAATCTCCTGGTTTTATGCTTTTCTCGTTTTGCCCAGAAGATGGCGCTCCTCAGCATGCTGTTCCCCCAAGCCTAAAGTAGTACATTCTCAGGGGACATCACCTCCGTTGTGGGCAGACAGAGGCTGAAGGAAAGCAATTTGAAAGAGATGCTGTTTTCCCAGCCCCTGGAGTCTGATTCTCTAAATAACAGCTACTGCCTGTGCTGGGCTCTGCCCCCGCCCCCTTGTTGGGAAAGAGCCACTCTTCAGTGAACTGTCTCTGCTGCCTGAGGGGTTACTGTGTCTCTCAGTCAACCCTGCTTCTGTCCCTGCCTGGGGAAGACTGAAATGGAGATTGCCAACTGCTTTCTTTAATGGGCTGCTAAAAAAAAAAAAAAAAAAAAAAAAAGTTGCTGTTCTCAGAGCTGAAGTCCAGCAGCCTGGATTTGCTAATCAAGAACTGGGGTTGGTGCATGGCCCTATCTCCCCCTTTTCTTGTGGTAGGGCCAACCTTCAGCAAACTGCGCTGGGCCCCCGCTAGAAGCCACTGTGACTTTCCATCTGCCTGCTTCCTCCCCTGCTGGGGGTGGGCTGAAACAGAACCCACAGGGTTTGTTTGTTTGTTTGTTTGTTTGTTTTGGGGGGTGCCTTGTAAATTTATCTGGGATCACAGTTGGTATCTAGCAGTTTGAATTCATTAACCAAAAGTCATATCCTAACAGGGCTTCTATTTCCTGCTAGGGAGTGACTCCTGGGTCAGCCACAGCATGGAAAGATTACCTACAGCTCTTCACTGCACTTGATCGGTCTCTTTCCACTCAGTCCTGTTGGTTTACAATCTGGTCTCCAGAGAACACCCAAACCTTTGTTTCAGTAGATCCTGGCTATTTACCAGCTCCCCTGGAGGAGAGACTAAATTCTAGAACTCCTTTGCCACCATCTTCTTCCTTCCTCTAGTTTCTCCTACCATTTTTCAAACTACAGTTTTTTTTTTTTTTTTTTTCAATTTGGCATTCGCACAGTTACCACAATCCTTTAACTCTTTTCTGGAGTTTTGAGGAAGATGGCTCTGCAAGTTTTGTGGTGGATGCTCAGATTCTCAGGGGAATGGCACCCTGGAGTGTCTTATGTTGCCTTCTTACTAGATTGGAAGTTGCCAGCACTTCCTTTTGATTAATTTTTAGAGGTCCACCTCTCTGCTAATACTAACAACCTGTTCTTCCATGTTATCTATTTCATCCGTTAGTACTATGAGCGTATTAATCACAGTGAGGCCTTGTAGATAACATGCAGCTGGATTTTATTTTTCTGTGTCATTTTTTTTTTATTACAGCCTCTAGAAATGCTATTGTTCCAACCCAGCTCTCGAAGAGCTCGGGCCATTGCAGACTTAAGACCAAAGAACATACTAGGCAGAGAGTTAGACATGAATTTTATTGGGACTTACAAACAGGAGAACGTTCTTCCCAATGGGGGCCGGGTGGGAAATAGAAGTTAATGCGCTGCAAAAGGGGTGGGGAGTGCAAGGGCCTATAAAGGTTTAGGGTGAGGGTGTGAGAGCAGAGTTTCAGCAGGGTCTCCTGACATGGGGTTGGAGGTTTATTATCAGCAGTGATAAAGGGAGGGGACTTTTGTTTTTAATATTTTTTATGGAGAAATATTCACACACATACAATCCAACCATATTATACAATCAGTGGCTCACAAAATCATTACATAGTTGTGTATTCATCACCATGATCATTTTTAGAACATTTGCATCACTCTAAAAAAGAAATAAAAAGAAAAAAACTCATGCCCATACCCCTTACCCCTCCCTCTATACTGACTACTAGTATTTCAATCTACCCATATTTTAACTCTTTATCCCCTCTATTATTTGTTTAATTTATCCTTATTTTTTTAATTCATCTGTCCTGGATAAAAGGAGCATCAGACATAAGGTTTTCACAATCACACAGTCACATTGTAAAAGCTATATTGCTATACAGTCTTCCTCAAGAATCAGGGCTACTGGATCTACAGTTCAAGCATCACAGTACTTCCCTGTAGCCACTCCAATATACAGAAACCAAAAAGGATATATATGTAATGTGCAAGAAGAACTTCCAGGCTAATCTCCTAACTCTGCTTGAAATCTCTCAGTCACTGAGACTATTTTGTCCCATTTCTCTCTTCTCCCTTTCAGTCAAGAAGGTTTTCTCATTCCAATGGTGCTGGTTCCTGGCTCATTCTGGGAGTCCTATCCAATATTGCCAGGGGGATTTACACTCCTGGGAATCGTGTCCCATGTAGGGGTAGGGCAGTGAGTTCATCTGCCAGGTTGGCTTAGAGAGAGAGACCACATCTGAGCAAAAAAAAGGCTCTCTGGGGTTGCTCTTGAGTATAATTGTCAATAGGCTTGGCCTCCTCTTTGCAGGAATAAGCTTCATAGGGGTGAGCCCCAAGATTGAGGGTTCAGCCTATTGAATGGGTTGTCAGTACTGCTTGCAGGAATATCAAGAATTCCCCAGATGGGGAAGTTTAATATTTTCTCGCTTCTCCCCAGCCCCCTAGGGGGACTTTGCAAGTACTTTTTTATTCTCTTCCCAAATTACTCTGGGATTTATCAGGGCATCACACTAACCTGTACAAACCAACAAGGTCTCACACCCTATTCAAGATTCCATGTAATTGTAGTGTTCAAGTAATACAACTTAAATTAGATAATGTGCTATTGCAAACATAAATTTTGCACCAAGTAAACACCTATCCCTTTGGTCTCACACAGAAGTTGATATTTGAAAATATGGACCATATCATCCTTTACTCAGTATTCTGATTTACCATAGGCCTATCCAGATCAGTTTCATTCATATCTCTAGATGAAGTCTGACCCCTTTTTCTGTTTTTTTAACAGTTGCTTAATGGGGTAATGCTGACTTTCATAGCTTCCGTGCTCTAACTCTGAGTCTCAGGTATCACATAAATACCTGCAATTTCAAAGAATGACCAAATATATGCAAATAGCTCAGTATTTCAGAATTTAGGAATAACAGTTACAACTCCTAAATATATGTGACTTCTGTAAAAGCTTACAATATAGGAACCTTGGCAATAGGCCCCAACCTGATAACCCATGCTCTCAACTTCAATTTTCTAAATTTCTATATTATAGGTAGTCCATATGAGTGAGGTATGATAATATCTGTCTTTTTATTTGTGACATTTTATTCAACATATTATTCTTAAGGTTCATTCACCTGGTTGCTTGCCTCATATCATCATTCCTTCCTGTAGCTGCTGAGTCATCTGTTATATGTAAGCACCACAATAAGGAAGGGAAGTTTTTGTGCTTTGTTTACAATACTATCTGTTCATTCTCCCCCACCCCCATCTCTCCGAGGAGATGTGATGACCTTTAACTTCTTTCCTGGTCATTGTAGGTGGCTACATGCAGTAAAACATATTCTCAATATGGAAGGGGCCTGGACCCTGGATCTCCACAGCTATACAGCAAGGAATAATTGAGAAATATTCAGTTTTCAGATACTTGCAATGCTTGTAAAGTGGTAATGTCATTTGAAATTTGACTAAGGTTAGTTGTAAATGTATTTTGCAAATTCTAGGGCAAGCACTATTATTTTTTAAGAAGTATAATTGATATGCTGAGAGATAAAATAAAATTGAGTCATATAAGGGAATACTGAGCTGGAAGGCAAGAAAAGAAATGAAGAAAAGGGCAATGAATAGAAAATTATTGCAAATATGGTAAATGTCCAAATATGCCAATAATTACATTAAATGTGAATGATCTAAAAACACCAATTAAAAGACAAAGACTGTACTAGTGGATAAATAAAGGTCCCATCTGTATTTTGTCTGCAAGAAACACACTTTGGAAATCAGCTAATTGTTGGAAAAGAGCAACAAAATTGTTAAACTTCCACTCACATTAATCAAGAAAAAGAGAGAGAAAAATATTAATATAAGAAATAAATACTAAAATACTAATATAAGAAAAAAAGTGGGGTTATTACCCCAATCTCATGGACATTAAAAGGGTAATAAAATAATATTGTGAGCAACTCTATGCCCATACATTTGATAACTTTGATGAAATGGACAACTTTGATGAAATGGACCAATACCATGAAAGACATTGTTTTTCACTTTGCTAAGGCTATCCGAATGCAATACAGCAGAAATGGAATGGCTTTTATAAAGGGGATTTATTTATTTACAAATTTACTAACTTGGGAAGGCAAAAGGCAACCGCTGAGGAGCTTCTGGATTCAAATGGCTTTCCTGGGGCAGTTCCTTTATGCTTCTCCAAACTTCTGGATCTGAGCCAGCTCTGAGCTCTGAGCTGAGATGTGCTGGGCTGCTGAGCTCCTTAGAGCTGTGCTAAGCTGTTTCTCTTCTGACTTTTTCTAAGCTCACTCATTGCTGAAGGCACTCCCCTTAGCTGACCACAGATGTAATCAGCCGTAGATAAAATTCACATGCTGAATTAGGCATTAAATGCACATATACCAAATACCACCCCCAGAATAATAAAATTAAAAAGACTGACTATTCCAACTATGGTAAGAATGTGGAGCAACTCAAACTATCATACACTGATGATGGGTGTGAAAAAATAATACAGGCACTCTGGAAAACTGTCTGGCATCATGTGATAGACTGATTATTTATTGACCAAGTAATTTACTCTTGAGTATACAGCCAACTGTATTAGTTACAAAAGAAGTATGCAAAAATGTTTATAGTATCATTAGTTGTAATAGTCTCAAACTGGAAACAACCCAAATATACATTTACAGTAAAATGGAATGCTATGTAGCAATTATAATACATTCAAGCTATCACTGTATATAATCAATAACCTGGATAATCTCACAAAAAATAATTTTGAGTGAAAAAAGGAGAACACAGATAATATAAATCATATGATTCCACCAATAGAGTTAAAAAAAGAGACACATGGAGAGATTTGTTAAATGGTGTTAGAAAACAGGATCATGTTTCCCTTTAGAGAAAAGGGAAAGGGGGTACCATCCATGGTGCTGCAGGGGTGCTGCCAAGATTCATTTCTAAGCCAGGGTCATGGTCACATGTATAGGCTCATGTTGTGATAATTCATCGAGATCTACCCTTATGCATGTGCTCTTTCTCTATGTAAATTATGCTTCTATAGACATGTTTATTTTTGTGAATGCCAGGTAAACAGGAAAAAAAATGAAACACTGATCATAATTTCTGAGATTAGAGGTTAAACTACTGATTAATCACTCATGAAATGCAAATTGAGAACTGGAAAACACAGAAGATAACCCAGCACATACAAACAGAAAATGTATGAGGTTAGTAAAAAACTAAGACTGTAAAGAGAGATCTATTTTACCTCTACAGAATAGCAAAGGGAGAACATAGAGCATGAAGAGAAATACACTCAACAATGATAGCTGAGAATTTTCTACAATGGACAACCTACGATCCCCAGAGTCAGACAGCACAACAAATCTCAAGCATGACAAATAAATTAAATCTCTGTCCCTAGATACCACAGTCAAAGTGCAGTACACCAAAACCAGAATATCTTTAAAATATTCAAAGAAGAAAAATTAATTACCCATAGCATAGGGACATTTGGTTGACTGAAACAATAACAGCCAGAAAAGAGTTGGACAAATCTCTTCAAAAGCAGATAGAAAATAGAATTGTATATCAAATGAAAAATATCTTTCAAGAATGAGCATAAGGAAACACACAACTGCACAATGGAGGGGAAAGGCTGATAGGACCCTAATCTGCAATCAATCTTAGCATCAGTACTGGTAGGGCTATTAGATATTATGTATCATCCGAAATGAAGAATGAAAAGTATACAATATCAACCATGATGTATTCTGACTTGAATTTATCAAGCCTTATATATCAATGTATAGGAAGTACAGGAGAGTAAGACACCAAATGATACCCCAGGAGGTAATCAGAAAAATCCAGAAAATGGAATATACCTCAGGAGAACTAGTACAGTCTCTTCAACAAGCCAGTGTTATTGAAAATGTAACTGTTCCCAATGAAAACATGTTTAAAGTACACAACTAGATGCATTTATGATCCTGGATTTGTTCTGGTTTTGACACATCAGCCACAAAGGGCATATTTAGAACAATTTAGGTTTTTGAATATACAATGGTTTTTATCAATATCAAAGAATCATTGTTATTTTTGCTCATTGTAAAACTATGTGGCCATGGGGAGGGCCACGGTAGCTCAGTGGCAGAGTTCTCACCTGCCATGCCAGAGTTCTGGGTTCAGTTCCTGGTGCCTGCCCATGTAAAACAAAACAAAACAAAACAAAGCCTATGTGGCTATGTAGAAAAAATATAGTCATTCTTTAAAAGATATATATAGAAATTTAAGATAACAGATTTTTTTTTGGTAGGGGGGAGTGCATGGTCCAGGAATCAAACCTGGGTCTCCCGCATGGAAGGCAGACATTCTAACAACTGAACTACCCATGCACCCGATAATAGATTTTTTAAAAGTTTGAAATAAATACATTTATTTTCAGAGAAATGATAAGAGAGTTTAGCACAAGTAGTTTTTACAGGAATATCTAAATAATGCATTTTAGTATGATAAGAGGATTCTATTTCTCTTTTCCTGGTGTGGTGAGAGAGGATTTTTCTCTAAGCACACCTGACTACTGTCCCACTCCCTACTCCTCCTCCTGGAGGTGAAATGGTTAATCTGGAGGTTAGGTGACAGCAGTGATTTGCATTTCTCGAATGAGAGAAGCTGACATAAGGTGAGCAGGGGGTAAAAATATTTGAGAATTTTATTTATTTTCCTTTTTCTACCTAAGCCAATGGAAGTGCAAAAATCCAGTAATAGTGTCTGTTCTTCCCATGTAAATATTAGGGGGGCTGTTGACAGATCTTTACTAAGGGTAGGAAATTAGCAAACCCACTTTGGTTCTCGTACTAATCTATGTTATCCAACCAAATTGATCGTTTGTTTTTCCATGGATGGACACTTCTATTTCATTTCTTAATTAGTTTATTTCTGAATAAGAGAAGAGCAATAATTTTGCTCCCTGCATTTCTTAAAATCATAAGCATCCAATTCACTTGGCAGAAAAATACGAGAAATAAGCATTAAAATTTGGGGAACAAAATCCTTTGCAGTGACACTCACTTTGGTGCCTAGCTGAGCTGAGTCACTGTTCTTACACAAGTGAGTGTCCATCTCTAGAGAACAGGAGTGTCAAGCTAGTTCCTTAAGCAAACTGCTGGCCTTCTGCAAAAGACAGTGCCTGAGAAAGGTGTACCATATCTCAGCTGGTGACACAGACATTTTCTGTATCCTGAGAGAAGCAGCCTGAAAAAAAATGCAATTAGCAGATTAAGGAAAGATGTACCAAAATAAGCGGTATTAAAGGGAAGTGAGGCAAGATAATGATAAACTGAATCCATCTGAAATAGATGATAGCCTGATGGAAGATATTTCTTTACTAAGATTATCCAGTTAAGGGCGGGCCGCGGTGGCTCAGCGGGCAAAGTGCTTGCCTGCTATGCCGGAGGACCTCGGTTCGATTCCCGGCCCCAGCCCATGTAGCAAAAACGGAGAAACGGAATACAATAAAAGCAAGAAAATGTTTAGAAATGTTTCCCTTTCTTCCTTCCTTCCTTCCTTCTATCCTTCCTTCCTTCTCTCTGTCTTTCCTTAAAAAAAAAAAAAAAAAAAAGATTATCCAGTTAAGCAAGGAAAGGTGGGTATAATTTGATAGAACTATGGGAGTTTTGGGTAGACTCACACCTTCCCGATGCTATATCTCATGCTGCAGAAGACTCTCCCAGACAAAATATATAGAAATATGTTCAAAAAACCAATGTCTGGTCCAGAAGGCAAGAAAAAGTTAGAGACATTTAACAGCGCTAACCTTTATGTGGAAAAAAAGAAGGATTGATTTAGGAAGTGAGTTAATTTGTTAGAAGTGCAACTGCACTGTCATGAAATGAGTATCAGGTAAGCAGAAGTACAGGACACACCAGAGGCACAGCTCACCTCAGCAGAAAAAAGATGCACCCAGAGCCCTGCTGCCCAGGGGATAGCAGAGCACATGGGCAAAGGGATCAATGCTCAGCAGGCACCTTGGGGTCCAGGCTTCAGATACATCACAGTAGTTTACACAAGGGTGACTGCTTGGCTGAAAGAAAAAGGGAATAAGGGAGAGATCTTTCTCAGGAGGCATATTTCACAGGCACAGGTCATTTTATGGTGAAGGGCAATACGAACAGCTCAGGAATGAAAGTGTCTGCTTGCAAGAGATAATGAAAGCTTTGCCACTAGGCAGAAGCCCACCCAAATGCAACTGAAGATACTAGAAATATGGGACACAAAGCGGAAGTGGAAAAGAAGAGGCTTGAAAGTACTAGAGGGGAAATAAGTAATTTCAGGAGACCAGGTGAGACACGACTGCTGTTTCCTGAAGGGAAATGAACTAACCAAATCTTAAATGCCATTTTCTCTGACGCGACAAAGATTGTGCCCATGTCTTTGCTCCCTACATATGGTACACTTAGATTGCCCAAAGTCACCTTTTTCTGAGATATTTCTACAACTCAATTTTAATTTTATAAATTGTAAAGTCTGAACCACCAAACCTTACTGGCATAGCAATGGTCAAAAGTTCAGTTTTTGTGCAGTAGAGATCTTTCCAAAACCTTCGGGAATTTAATGGCTTAACCTCTTCTCCAATATTCTTGAGCTTCATCCTAGCTCAGCTTGTCACTATCAGGGTGATTACTAAGACACAGAATTACTAATAACTGCCACTATTTTATGTTGCCAATTTCTTGAATCCCCTTCTTTGGCCACCACATTCTCTCTCCCTATTTACCAAGCTTAATTTCAATGTTAGATTCTCATAACATTCTTTGAATATATCCTCTCACTTCTTTGCATATATCCTCAATCCCTTTGCCTTTTGGTGCTTAATGGTACTCCCTTGGCAAAACCAGAAACCTGGTTTAATCTAAATATCTTTTTAATTTGCTACTGAATCAGGAGCTCAACCCAGCAGGAGAAAAAATCAGTCATCCTGACTGATCTACAATTAAATTCCTTTGGAACATAAAGTGGATGATATTTATAATTATACTGGGACTGCAAGTGCAAACAAGAACTGTCCTCAGAAAACTAAGCCACATGGTCACTCAACTACAAACCAACCAACCAACAAAAAATAATGATATACACAAAATCTATAATCTTGGTAATCTCTTGAAGGTGATAGGCATTTTTGGAGTATCACACCAGGGTATGAAAAGCACAAACAATAAAGATAAATATCAATACATTTAAGATACATCTACATCAAAGACACCATTAAGATAGTTACAATGCAAGTTATGGAGTGGCAGTGTATGTTCACAACATTTTGAACCAATACATTTCTGCTACCTAGAATTTATTAAGAACTCCCATAGATTAAAAAAAAGAGATATTCCAATATGAACACGAGGAAGAAAATTGACCAAGTAATTCAAAACAAAGCAAAACATACTAATGGAAAGTAAATAGATAAAACTGTATTTAACTTCATTAGTTAAAAAAAAAAAGGAATATTCTAATTAACCCTACAATGAAATACTGCTCTCATCCACTGGAAAGGCTTTTAAAAAAATAAAAACTAGGCAATACCATACCTAGTGAAGATATGGAGTATGGGAACTCTCACACTCTTAAGGTGGGCGTGTAACTGGCACAAACTCATTAAAACAGTTTGCCATTATCTACTAAATTAAGAAATCTTCAATTTAGTCAATATACGCATCTTATACTCCACCAATTCTACACACATGTATAGCAAGAGAGATGGACAAAACATTTTTTTTTTTTTTTTTTTTTTTTTTTTTTTTAAAGGAAAGACAGAGAGAAGGAAGGAAGGATAGAAGGAAGGAAGGAAGGAAGAAAGGGAAACATTTCCAAACATTTTCTTGCTTTATTGTATTTTGTTTTTCCGTTTTTGTTACATGGGCTGGGGCCGGGAATCGAACCGAGGTCCTCCGGCATAGCAGGCAAGCACTTTGCCCGCTGAGCCACTGCGGCCCACCTGGACAAAACATTTTTTGGCTCATTAATTGTAAAAACTCCAAACCAAATGATCAACAGTAAAATGGTTGAGTAAATTATACTACTTTTGAAAATGTATGAAATACAACAACCTACAAGAACATGGATTGATATCACAGTCAAAGGAATGAACAGAAGTCAGAAATAGAAGAAAAAATTATCTATGATTCCATTTTGTTAATAGCATAAATAAACCACAGAGTTAAGTGATAAAAAGGTTAGGAAAAGCAAGGAGATAATTATCAAAAAATTTTGGATTGTGGGAAAGGAGGAAGTAGGATATGACGACAAAAGTGTTTCCTGGCAGGTTTGGGCTGCTGGCAATATCTTAAGTCAAAGTGGGAAGTAATTATAAGTAATTATAAAGCAATTCTCTACAATTTTTAGTAATCCAATAAGTCATGCAGTTATGGTTCATACACATGGTCCTATGCTATGTATCACATATCTTTTCAACTTTTTTTATTGTATAGTATAACATGTATACAAAGCAAAGAAATAAAAAAAAAAAAGCAATAGTTTTCAATGCACTCTTCAACAAGTAGTTACAGGACAGATCCCAGAGTTTCATAGGCTACCATATGATCCTCTCAGAACTTCCCTTCTAGCTGCTCCAAAATATAGGAGGCTAGAAGGCTTAAATATTTTTTATCATCACAATTGACTTTTTTCTTTTTATTTTTGTGAAAAGTAACATACATACAAAAAAAAGCAATCAATTTTGATGCACAGTACCACAATTAGTTGTAGAACATATGTCAGACCTTGACATGGTTACAATTCCACAATTTTAGGATTTTACTTGTAGCTGCTCTAAGATATTAGAGACTAAAAGAGATATAAATTTAATGATTCTGCATTCATATTCATTTGTTAAATCCTATCTTCACTGTATAACTCCACAGACCACCTTTGGTCTTTCCATCCCCCTCTTTAGGGGTGTTTGAGCTATGGCCATTCTTACTTTTTCATATTGGAAGGGGCTGTCACTAATATGGGGTAGGGAGATGGAACTATCTGATGTTCTGGAGTGTCTGGGCTAGGTTTCAGGACTTACCTGGACCAGGAACCTCTCTGGAGGTTGTAGGTTTCTAGAAGATTATGGAACCTAACCTCTAGTGCATGGAACTCTTGTGGAATCTTATATATTGCCCTAGGTGTTCTTTAGGATTGGCTGGAATGGTCTGGGTTGGGGGTTGGCAGGTTGAGAGATAATAAGGTCTACCTGAAGCTTGCGTAAGAGCAACCTCCAGAATAGCCTCTCGACTCTATTTAAACTCTTTCTGCCACTGATACTTTATTAATTATACTTGTTTTCCCCCATTTGGTCAGGATGGAATTGTTGATCCCATGGTGTGAGGGCTGGATTCAACCCTGGGAGTCATCTCCCACGTCGTCAGGGAGACTTTCACCTCTGGATGTCATGTCACACGTAGGGGCGAGGGCAATGATTTCACTTGCAGAGTTGGGCTTACAGAGACTGAGCCAACATCTGAGCAACAAAAGAGGTCCTCCAGAAGTAACTCTTAGGCATACCTATAGCTAGGTTAAGCTTCTCCACTACCTACATCAGTTTCATGAGAGTAAGCCTCAGGATCGAGGGCATGGCCTATTGATTTGGTGTTAGTGTAAGTTTGATACAGTTACAGGGGATTCCCAATGGTAAGTTTTGATAGTTCCATATTCTTTCTCCCATTTTTCAAGGGACTTTGCCAATACTTTTTTACTATCTGGTTAATATACTCTAAGATGTATTCAGGTATTACAATACCTGAATTCTGTACAGAATTAAAGGACCTCTTTCTTATTCTGGACTCTCTGTGTTTCAATTGTTCAAATGAGTTATACAGATATGTTGAATTAAATTATGTGCTACAGAAAATTTCAGTTCCACACCATATAAAACTTTCTTCCTCTGGTCTAAAAGAGCATGGTGGTTCTAAAATATAGACACTGTCTTCCTTACCCCTGTGTTCTGAATTACTTTAACCCTAATCTCATTGGCTTCATTCTTATCTCTAAATATACCATAGCATAATCACCACTCCAGTGATATTAATATGCCTGTTATAAAAGCTTACAATCTAGGTATATGTAACAATATTTAAAAACCATATTAAAAGTAAATATTATTTTCTAGTATAATATATGTATTTGTACTATTACAATTATTACAAATAGATAATAGATAAATTGATATTATTTTCTATAGTAATATACATATTTTGTACTAATAAATTTCCTTTGTAATATCTAAATGAAATTCTTTAAAGGAAAGTATAAAGTCATAATAAATTAACTTATTTCTAATGCAAAAGAAGGAAGTTGAATTGTTACAATGTGTAGCATAATGTTTTTTATAATTTATTGATGGTAATGCGAGTTTCTCTCACATCAAAGATGCAGGTTTATAGTTTTAGATTTATATAAGGAAAAGTAAATAGATGATAAAGATTTTAAATGAACTTAAATTCCTTGGCACCCAACCACACCCCAGTGACTAGAAGATGAGACAGAACTTATCTTTACAAATTACGTTGCAGCAATTACTGAGCAGAGCAGAAAAGGGAAGTCATTGAAATTTGCCTGCAGTCTGAAAGGAAGATATCAATAAAAAATATTGAAGGTTGGTTATCTGTGTAGATTAAGGACAAACAGACTAAAACACAAGCAAAGAAACAGGCAGAAGGAGTTAAAACAAAAATAAAGCAGGAGGGAAGAAGCTCAATGACAGAGTAAGAACACAGGGCCGCCCTTCCATAGTTTAGGAGCACATGGGACAAGCCACTCTGGCCCGTGAGTGCGGAGGGAAGGAACATACCTACAAGATGTTCCATCCTTTTCCACTCTTGCTTTCCTATTTCTGTAAATGGTGGTGGGGGCGACTAAGATTTTCTGCTAAAAGTCTTAAAAATTTCATCACAATCTACCATTTATAAAACAGTCCTCCTCAACCCCCTTTTATGGTTTTTGCCAAACATTGGCAGCATCTAATGAGATTATTGGGTGGTGAAAAGCATCAATCTGCAAATGATTAGGGGAAAGTGAGATCCATTCTCCATCCCGAACTTTCTTTACTAGGTAGCTAAAGACTATAAGAAATCAAATAGAAAGCCAGCTAACATGGGGATAACAAGCATTTACAATTTCTCAAGAATTTTATTTACAAAGTCAGAACAACTCATATAGAACTATAGGATTGTTTAGTTTGCACTATTATGAATATTTGCTCTTATTTTGATCATGGATAAAGGTTTTAAAGCTCTAGCAATTTCTCTGTCATGGCTTTCGGGTTGGATTGCCTTTTAGAAGCAGTAGGAAAGACTTTAAATATATTTTCAATTTTAAAAGAAAGTGAAAAAATGGACCTGTCTCTTCCTTTCACTGAAAAGTAATAGGCAAAATACATTAAATGCCAGTGTATCAGTAGTCTAGGAAAACGGTATAGGTTATAAATTCTTATGGAAAGTTATCTGCTGTCTTTTTTAATTGAAAAGCACTTTTTCACAATGCTGAATTACATTCAAAGCTCCTTCATAGTTTTGCAAGTTATAGATTGTTCTTCTCACTCTACTCAGCAAAAATCCATATACAAGAGGTATTCAGCTTAGGTAACAGAAATAAAATCAAGACTCAAAACAGGAGATGTATTGTTAGCACAAATATTTATTGACACCTCTTGAGTATGGTGGTTTTTTGAACCTAGAATTTAATAAGGAGAGAGTCTATATATTTGTTTCTGTGACTCTGTTTTTCTATGTATTTAAGTCAAAGTATGATACCGGTAATAAAGAGTAAGGAATTCCTTCCATACAGAAGAATTATCTTACATTTTTCTACTCTGTAACTCCCAAGCATTTGCCACCACCCGTACTTTCCGGGAAGGCGCTCTAATTGGGAAGGGGAGTGTTAGATGTCAGGTCCACTGAATTTAACTGGACAGTCCCCATGGTCTGCCAATGGCAATGCCAATTAGTGCCAGTCTTCACACTAGTAAGAAGTGTGGGAAGCTGGTAAGAACCAAGTAATAGTTTTTGTAATATGAAATTCCAGACTCTAGTCAGGCATCTTGCCTAACGGTTTTCATATATTTGTATTTGTTCTACCATCTGGTAATATATACAGGAGGTTTTCATAACAAAGGCTTAACTCAAATTAACATTACAAAATAAACAGTATAGATCAAAGCAGCTCTGGTGCTACTAAAAGTAAATATAAACAAACAATAAAGTGACAATTACATACAGTTCCATTACCATAAAACCCCAATTATTTATTAGTCTAGGCCATGCATGCACATGTGCGTGCACACATACGCAAACACAGAGATGAGAAAATGCACATATGTACACATGCAATGAAAATTTTACCTTACTGAGTTTCTTCCTTTTTCTACCCTGACTTTAAAGTAATTATTTTTTTAGAATGGAAAAATGGGATTCTGGCAATAAGTATGGAAATAACTGATGATCTGTATCCCTAGGGATAAATCTGGACAATTAAATAAAAACACACTTTTTTAATAGAGAAAAAAAATCCAATTGAAGGTGGTGGTTGAGTTAAAATGGCTCCATCTCTGAAAAGAATCCCAAGACATTTCAAATGCACAGCTAGATGTAAATTTCAAGTGAAGAAAAGCCATCTTAAATTGACCAAAAATATTTCTTTATTTTTTATTTTCTTTTTGACATGGGCAGGCTCTGGGAATTGAACCCAGGTCTCCAGCATGGCAGGTGAGAATTCTGCCACTGAGCCACCATTGTCAGCCCAAAAGGTTATTTCTTAATGGCTGGTTCCATCAAACTCCTGTTAGAAAATTATATGTCTAACAAAGAAGGTTAAACAATGATTAAAACTAGTTAGTTTCTTGATTGTACAATTAAGTGAAGATATTGTGAGACACTGTTTATTTTGGATAGAATATATACTATATGAACAAAAAATTAAAAAAAAAAGAGTAGTACTTTTGATGAAAAGAGAACTGCTAGTGCATTTATCACCTTAGCAAATTATAACTGTGAAACCCTGACAAGATTAATTATCCTGTATAATTTATAGAATATAATGTTATATATTAATTAATAACATTGTAGTAGTTACTAAGATACTGAATGTAAAGCACCAGTCAAGTGCTTTAACCAATAAAAGGTAGCTTTTATCAGTATAATCATCACCATTATCTTTATAATCATTTTTACCATCATCAATTTTTTTTCTTCTTTATATCAATGTCAAATCATCATCCACTTGGATGAAGGCCTACATACCACTTGGTCACTATGCAAAATGGTCAACTAGAGTTTAGATTATTTATTTCCTTTGGTTTAGGAACACCTTATTTTGGTCAAAACTAGAAAGATCTAATTTTTCTAAATGAAGCTTCCATTTACATGCAACAAATTTCCATTCATTTTAATGACATTTAGTTCATGCATTCATTAATTCATTCACCATGTATTTATTGAAAGCCAAACAGATACCATTCTTTGAACAAGAATTTTGGAATGCTAAAATAGTCATGAAATAATTCCTGACATTGAGAAATATGTTGATAAACATGATTTCAGCTGCAAGTAACAAAATATCACTAAAAGTGGTTTAAATAAAAATACATTGATTATTTTTGAAAAGCAAGATAATCAACTTACAGCATCCATACACAGATACCCTGCCCTCTTGCCCATTATGGTACTTAAACTATCATCCTTTATGTCTATCCCTCCATCAAGGTAGTGGGTACATTGTCTCTTGTTTATTTAACAACATTATTCCTTAAATTGGCCCCTCTCCTATATATTCAATTATTCCCTCCTTACTTGATCACTCTCAGCAGTGTTCAAACATACTACATATTTTCTAGCATATTATCTACCATATTAAGCAAAATTTTGTGTTGTTTCCATATCAACGTCTGGCTTCTGTCCCATTCTGTATCACCATATCATAGGAAAAGTTAAAATGATGTCTACAGTCTTAGTATAATCCCCCATCCCTCCTCTCACTATCTCTTAGAAATGCACTCCAGTTTGGCACACTCCCCACAAATCAACGGGTACTGATCTGGTCAAGGTCAATATAACCTCCACATTGACAAAAACAATGCTTAATTCTCAGTAGTTGATTTGCTGAAAAAAATAAAAAAGCTTGTCTGTCCGCACTAATTGTTCCTTAAACATTTTTTTTTTCCTTTTCTCTTTTGAGTCACCCTTTCATTTGTATTGCTTTCCAATTTCCTGGGCATTTCTTCTCAACTTCCTTTGCTGATCTTTCTTCATCTTTGCTAACACAATGTTGTCCCTAGTGCAATGTCTCACCTATTTTTCCCTTTTATCTATATTTGCTTTTACAGTGATATGGCTCAATCCCACAGTAATAAATAATGCTTACACATTGGCTACTTTCAAATTTATATCTCCAACCCTAAATTCACCTGTACTTGAGAGTCACATTTGTAGCCTCCTACTTGAAATTGCCACTGAGATGTCTATTGAACAACCTAAAACTTAAATTGCCTAGTGTCAAAAGTTACTCCTTTCCCCACTTTTCTCCAATTCAGTAAAATGGCAACTTCCATCCAGATATTTAGGACAAAAGTGTCCTCTCACTCAAATACACAATTATCAGCAAATCTTATCCACTTTTCATAGAGGTACGTTCAGAAATTACATTCTTCTTATTTCTTTATTGCTGTCACTCAATGCCACCCAAGTATAAGCTACTCACAATGTCATATGCACTACCATAACTTCTCGCTGGTCTCCCTGCTTCTGCATTTTCACTCTACAGTTTGCTCTCCCTGTGTCATTCAGAGTGCTCCCTATAAACCTAAATCAGTCTTGCAATTACTTGCAATGGCTTGTCCAGCATCAATGACTTCTTATGTAACACAGAGTAAGACCTAAAATTCTTACCATGTACTACAAGATCTTAAATAATTTGGCCTTCTGCTACTATCAGTGTATAGTACCATCAGTGTATCTCTTATCACTACTTCTCCCTCACTCTCTTTAAACCTCACTCACCTCCATGCTATTCTCTTTCAGGCCAAGTATGGTTCTTGTGCTGGTTTGAAGCTATTATGTACCCAAAAAAGCCATGTCCTTTAATCCTCATTCAGTATTACTAGGTGGGACCTTTTAGATTGTTTCCAAGGAGATACGCCCCACCCAATTATGGGTGGCAACTTTTGATTAGATGGTTTCCATGGAGATGTGTCTCCACCCATTCAAGATGGGATTGCTTACTGGTGCCCTTTAAGCAAGAACCAATTTGGAAAAAACTTTAGATTCACCAGAACCAGCAGAACAGACAGAACCCCAGGGAAGCCATTGAAGAAGCCTGGAGAGTAAGCTAGCAGACGTCACCATGTGCCTTTCCAGTTGAGAGAATAAACCCAAACATCATCAGTCCACTTGAACCAAGGAATCTTTCTCTGGATGGCTTAATTTGTACATTTTATAGCCTTGCCTTAATTGGGACATTTTCATGGCCTTAGAACTGTAAACTTGTACCTTAATAAATTTCCCTGTTTAAAAGCTGCTCCATTTTTGGTATATCACATTGTGGCAGCTTTCAAACGACAACAGTACTATATATTTAAATGTTTGATCCCACTCTTCTTTTTTTTTTTTTTTTAAACATTTTCTTCCCTGCTCTTTCCCAAATATCTAGCTTAGGACTTGAATGAATGAATGGGTGGATGATTTAAGAAGATACTGGGAGGTAAGGTAGTTTCCAGATTGGCTACTCCTGTGCCTCAACAATTCTCATAAATATTGAAGTGTTTTCAATTTCTTTATCATTCTCAGCATGTTGATTTAGCCCATCTTTTGCTCCCTCATTTTCATAAGACGGCTGCCACAGCTCCAAGTAGCCAATATGTAAACCCGGCGTAAACATAAAGCCAAGGGGGTTAGTTTCCTGTGTATGTGCTATAATTTAGAACAAAGCTCCTTCCCTCACATTCCTCAATGGACTTCCCTCAAGTAAAAAGGCAATGCTTATGCCAATCTGAAAGCACTTGCACTTTATGTCTCAGTTATAAATGTTGGACTGTAACAGGAAGAAGAGGAGAAGGCTGGATGCTAGAGAGACGACTCTGCAACAAATATCTCACTATCTGGCAAGTGATGAGGACCAGCCCTTTATGTAGACTTCTTGAGCAAATGATTATATCTGCTTCTAAAATAAAATATTTTGATATATTTATTAAGACAGAACTTTTTAACTTGTTGATCTTATATGCACATGTCAAATAGCCATAATATATATAAAATATTTTAAAATTTTGAGAAATGTGTACAACTGATATTGATGACCTTATTTCATCTTAAAACTGCTCTGATTTAGATGAATGATTCCAGGGGACTTGCACTTTCTCTTTTATTCATTGCTATATTTTTTAAGTTTATATTTCTACATGTATGTTTGACTTGTGCAATAGATTGAATAAGGTGTATCAGCTCCTGATATATAAACTGAACATGGATTTAATTTTCTCAAGAATTGTTAAGATCTTCAACTGTCCAACTCATTTTTCTCAAGGGATACAGTTTCCTCTGATGATATATCGACTCTACTTCAGACAATTTTGTCATTCTCTCACTTTCTCACTTTAGTCTTATTCATGTCCTTAAGACTTAATACTGCTCATTTTAAAACTTCATTTCATATTTAATTCTCTTCTCTGCTTCCTGCAGAGAATATACTTTAAGTGAAATGGACAATGGCATAAAACTTTAATGAACTTAGAATGATGGTGAAGGGTGAAAATTTAGGGAGGAAAATGTTTTCTTGGGAGATCCTCCATGGCTAGTGGATATCCTTCATTTATTTTGTTTTAATTATTCCTTATTATTTCAAAATACTATAGATCAGCACTGAGAAGACAGTGTTATATGTTTTGGGTGATTAACATTAATCTGTCAAACACTCTTTCTTATATTCCCTGTGGTCAGGGAACCAAATACTGGCTATCCCTGATGGGAGACATTTAATGATTATTTCTAGGGCTCCACTAGAGCCTTCCCCTGCATCGTCCTCAGGTAAAGGAGAACTGGCTCAAGTCTTTCACCTCTTCACCGATTAGCACTCATTATGGGTATAACAACCAAGAGCCTTTGAGTTATGGGATTTCTTCATCCAAGTTAAAGCCCTCTTTGAGGTATCCACATGATACCTCATGTGGATATCATGTGGAACATGATATTCATATGTATCCCTCTAAAACCAAGCCTCTAAAACCATTATTTGTGTCATTTCAGCCCATGGAAAACTCATGCATCTATTTCATACCAAACAATGGAAATATAAGCTAAATATTCCCCACAAGAAAGCCCTGCATTATTTTTCTCCCTCGTTCTTTTCTTCACATCTCAACAGCAACAATCATTCTACTGTTTCACTCATTCAGTAAATTTTACACATCGGATGATCACCCAGTCTGACTTTACGGGTGAAATGGTATAGCAAAAGTTCAACTTTACTCAATGATATAGCAATGGACAAGATGGGGTTGGGGAGATTAATTGAATAACTCTCTTTCCCTACACACAGGATAGAAAGACAATGACCTTCTTATAGTTTTCTGTCCTCCACATTACACTTACCCTTCTTTTTCTATGCCATCATAAAAAATTTATCAAAACTGTTTCAGTTTTTTGTTTTTGTTTTTGTTTTTGTTTTTGTTTTTGTTTTGTTTTGGTTTACTTCTGGAAGACATGGAAATCTCAGACCAATACACGGGCAGTCTTTGAATTTACCATGAAGAATTTACTAATTTCATTTTCAAAAGTTTCAACTCTTAAAGTGGCACATATATGCATTATTTAATAATCTCCCAGTCCAGAAAGAGATATTTAATAGAACCTAGAACCTCCTATTATCCATTTATATTTGAAAAGTGGAAAAGAAAAA
Source organism: Tamandua tetradactyla (assembly GCF_023851605.1). Lineage (NCBI taxonomy): Eukaryota > Metazoa > Chordata > Mammalia > Pilosa > Myrmecophagidae > Tamandua > Tamandua tetradactyla. The sequence goes on from NC_135332.1 coordinate 127,481,316, forward strand.
GAGTATGTAAGTATCTATAACACTGATTATCAGTGAAATTATATAAAATATTTTGGGATTTACTCTATAGCCTAGAGAAAATGTCTTCACTGTCACCTCATCATCTCTTGTATCTATATTATATTGAACTGATCATTAAGATTAAAATAATTAGGCCATTTGCAAAAGGAGTTATCCAGCTTCTAGATTTGCCAAAGGAAAAAGAATGTATACTATTAGTTAGCAGAAATAGCAAAATGTAACTTTAAGTAACCAATTTGAGAGTTTGAGAAATAAACTACACAAGATTCAGAAACATTGAGTAAATTTGTTTAGAATAATTGATGTCCTTTCCTGAAAAAAATCTAAGTGCCGTATATACATAACTCCTGGATATTTGTTTTTAAGATATGCAGGAGTTTCACACCATTTTTGCCCACAGTGTATTTTCTGAGAATCATTTCCTCACTATCTCTACACAAACATGTATCCTCAGCTCAGGGTTTGTGGTGATGTTTCACATACTAGATGGAAAGGAAAAAAGGTAAGACATTTAATATTTCCCATTTTCAACTGTGACAAAAAGGCTTTCTTATCAAAATGAGTACATAAAGGTGTTATTATGAAAGATTTCCAGTAAGGTAACTACTTCAAATATTAGAGATGGTCCCCAACTATCCCTAAGGCAATGCATCCACCATTTTTATTAGTTGCATGGTAGCCGTTCAGTTAACCACTAATTTTTCCATTTTGAACACCAATCATTGTCTAGCTAAAGGAGTGACCAATGAAAGATTTAAATGTAACAAATGACTGCCCAAACATGGTTTAAAAAAGTCAAACATTGTTGGATAGAAACACTTATTTTTGTTTTAAATGTCCTTTCTTTTTCACATCCTGCTTCTAGTTTATACCACTAAAAAGCAAATAAGGACAAATGACTCGAACCAAAAATCTATACTGAATGATGCCTCCCTTTAAAGCTTACAACTCTAGAACAAAGCATCATCAACAACAAAAACTCTTAATGGTGACTTATAGCTGGTGACTTGCACAGAACCAATTTAAATAGCCTGTCTTGGAGCCAAGAGCTTTGTAATTACAAGATACTATAGGCATATTTGAAAACCTTTATATGAAAACAAATTGTTAATAATGTGTAGGGTATGAAACACTACAATTTTAAAGAACAATAAAGAGAATACTATTGCAAATTCATTTTCTCATAAAACTCTCAAATTTCACTAGTCAGTGTTCAAGTTTTGTCCTCATTGAAAATACAGACATTCTATTCAGATATATGTTTTATTTGTATGTGGCCAGAGGACTAAGCAACTCGGGACATCCTATTTTTAAATATAAATTTAAATATTTCTAAAGGAGCAAAATAAATCTGTATGCTATCCAATTAAGTAAAGGGGGAAAGTATACTTTGACAGTTTATTGTTATTGTTCGTACTTTAATACAGTAGAACCCCCACTTAAAAGTTTAAGCCAGGGGGCCACGGTGGATCAGCAGGCAAGAATGCTTGCCTGCCATGCCAGAGGACCTGGGTTCGATTCCCGGTGCCTGCCCATGTTAAAAAAAAAAAAAGAGGAAAAAAAAAGTTTAAGCCAGGATACAATTATTAAAATATATAATGTAACTTAAAAAATATCAAAGCAGGCCAAGAACTGGGCTTGACCACCACACAACCCATCCAGAAGAATCCCCAGCAGTAGCAGGTTAGGTTACAGGAAGCAGACCCTGGGATAAAGATTAGCATGCAGTAATTGGGGGCGGGGGTGCTCTTGGAACTAATGCATTATGAAGTTAAAGAAGGCTGATTGAACAAAGGAGGAAATTGGACTCTGATGCTTTGCAACAATGATCTCAGCAAATTCCATAAGAAGATCTGAATCTGGGATTGACCTTTCAATTGTTCCAAGTTGGAGCAAGGAGGATGACCCTATATAACCATGCGATGATCAGTTATTGTATGTGGGCTTTCCCTGGAAAGGATCACGACCTTGGGAGGTGTCTTTCTTCAGAACATGGATGGAAATTTATGGAGAGAGAAGAGCTGTCAGCTGACAGCATTTTAAACATCTGAAAGCCCTAAAACTTTATTTTATGCTAGTGTATACAAAGGGTATAAAATTAAGGGGGGAATATACTTTGACAGTATATTGTTAATGTTCATACTTTCATACAATAGAACCCACACATCCAGGTTTGAGCAATGAGAGGTGTATGCAAAGTGTATACAATATTGTTCATTATAAAGGAATGTTCTAGTGAAACTCCACTGCCAATGCTGTCCAATATCTGGTCTTATGATATTAGGAGTCAAATGCTAGAAACTCTTTCACAGTTGTCTCCAAAGGTCCTAATGCACTAGCTGCAGTTCTTGTAAGAAGTGCTGAATCTCATACACTATTGTCCCTCACATTTCTCTCTTCCACTTCTAAGTTTCTTACAGGGGAGTCTATGAATCTGTGGTAGAGGAAATCGATCTAGATTGGCATTGGGATAAGTACTAAAATTTGGGCAAGTACATATTTGGTTGTTTGACTCTTCAAAATCCATTTATATCCCTAATTCAAAAGTCCACACAATCATAGGTATCACGATCTGATCCTGTCTAAAGTATACAACTATTCCTCATGCAGACAACTTTCCTACAATATTTGTTGTAACCTTCATACACTTTTATGAGACATGGTAGATATTTAATAAATAATAATAAAAGCTAAATTTAATAATACTTACTACTTGCCAAGAATCCTTTTAAGCACCTTCAATATATCAACTCTCTTAAAACTCACCAAAACACACATGTCAACAAGTGATTGCCTGAAAAAGATTTTTCATTCATTTTTATTTCTCTACATTTGAGTCATTGTTCTAGTTTGGGACATTTATCACCTTTTGTGGCTCACTAAAAAGATGAAAATTCCAGATTCCAGTTTTCCCAGCTTCTCTGCCAGTAGTGAAAATAGGTATTCTAAGCAGATACAAGTGCAGCAGATATTGATCAGGATTTAGTGACTGAAAAGAATCGGTAGCAAAAAGAATCATGGGAGTAGCTCCTGAAATCACGTAGTATTCCAAGAGCTTTATAGTCAGCCATGTTTGCAGCAACACCAAGGGTCCAATGCCTGCTGTCTTGTTGGAACAAACTGCAAGACCTGGTCCTCTACAGTTATGGCTTAGGTGTTCTAAACACCTAAACAGATTTTCTTTTGTTTCCCATTGTTCCACTCCAAAAGTATAAACTTGATTCTCTAGGTTCTTAGAGATTTCTCAGCTACATAATACTATTAATCCTCTTTAGTTAATCAACCATAATAGATCTCTGTTGCTTGCAACTATATATTTGATTGAAAGACTCTCTCAAGTTACCTTAGATCAACAAAATTATTTTTTATGTATATTCTCTTTATTAATAGTACATTTTAATTGTTTAAATGTTTTGCTGATTTATTTTTTATTTTTTACTTTTTTATTGTATAGTAACATATATACAAAGCAAAGAAATAAAAACGCACTCTTCAACAAGTGGTTATGGGACAGATCCCAGAGCTTGTCAAGGGCTACCTTATAATCCTCTCATACTTTTCTTTTTAGCTGCTCCAGAATATAGGAGAGGGCTTAAATACTTTTTATCATCACATTCAACTTTTTTCCCTCTTTTTTTTGTGAAAAATAACATATACTCAAAAAAGCTATAAATTTCAAAGCACAGTACCACAGTTGGTTGTAGAACATATTTCAGACTTTGACATGGTTACAATTCCACAATTTTAGGTTTTTATTTCTAGTTGTTCTAAAATACTGGAGACTAAAAGAGATGTCAATTTAATGATTCATATTCATTTGTTAAATCCTTTCATCTCTGTATAATTCCGCCATCACCTTTGATCTTTCCATACCTCTCTTTATGGGTGTTTGGGCTATGGCCATTCTAACTTTTTCATATTGGAAGGGTCTGTCACTAACATGAGGTAAAGAGATGGAACTATCTGATGTTCTGGAGAGGCTGGGCTAGGTTTCAGGACTTATCTGGACCAGGGACCCATCAGGAGATTGTAGGTTTCTGTAAAGTTACTGTAGTGCCTGGAACCCTTGTGGAATCTTATATATTGCCTTAGGTGTCCTTTAGGATTGGCTGGAATGGTCCTGGTTGGGGGTTGGCAAGTTATGATAGGTAGCAAGGTACACCTGAAGCTTGTGTAAGAGCCACCTCCAGAGTAGCCTCCCGACTCTATTTGAACTCTCTCTGCCATGATATTTATTAATCACACACTTTTCCCCCTTTTGGTCAGGATATAATTGTTGATCCCACGGTGCCAGGTCTGGATTCATCCCTGGGAGTCGTCTCCCACGTTGCCAGGGAGACTTTCACCCTGGATGTCATGACTCACATAGGGGGGATGATCAACAAAAGCATTTAAAATTAAGTCTTCAATAATAAAATAAATGAAATAATTCAATAATATATTGATTTCATGTTGTAGTAGAACTCGTAAGAATACAAAAAAAATAATGACTAACAAATTCCTTGTGATTTTATTGTGCAGTAGATGAGTTATTATAATAATTAATTGATGGACAATTAATAACTACTACAGGAAAAATAAAATACTCCAAGAATCCAATGGGATTTTTACCAGGGTTTTTCTTCTAAGGATGACTTAAAATATGAAACTTTGATCAGTCCTAAAGTTTGGGATACAGAGTGAGGGAGAGAACAGCTCATTTAAAGCCCTTCTATTGAAATGGTCCAGAGCCCATCTTTTAGTTCGACAGGAGCATACTTAGGAAGGTCTAAAAGGGGTCAGGCCAAGTATATTACATAAGGGTATAAATGAACTGTATGTAATAATAGCCATGGGGAAGTTGTGGTGACAATGCCTTACCTACCTTAAGACATTCAGGTTGTATTTTTTTAGACAAAACTCTTATGTAATAAAATAAAAGCTTCTCACTCCAAGTTTGTGATCCCTGACCTGAGGTAGCTAGCCTTTAATATAGTCCAAAGGGTACATTAAAATTCCTAAGTAGAGGAGGGACAGAATCAGAGAAATGATTCAGGAAGTTCAATCTAATTGTGATCTTTAAATAAATTGGAAAACAGTTCCAGTCCAATAAATTGGAGGAGTCAGGTTCCTCCTTTTGAGCTACTTTAAGAATTACCTGGGGAAAAGGAGTCCACATTAGGGTTGAACTCGGATGGAACTTGACCTTTTCACCTCTTCCAGGCCTGCTGCCATGGATCAGTCATATTGTGATGTTGTCTCCTTTTTTAGTCAGGTTTCCAAGTCATTTAGGGTTAATCCTGAGCCACATAAGAAAGATATTAAAAAGCTGTCATGGCTCAAACTGGCTAGATGTTTATTCTCACTCATTTTAACAGTCCCTGGTAGGCAGGTAGAATTTCTTCCAGGTTGTCATTTCAGGAGTCTATACCAATTTGACACCTCCATCATCCATAATGCATGGCTTTCACGTTTACTCCAGTCATTGCTGTTTCCAGTCAGCAGAAAGGAAAACAAAGGAGTAAATTTACAGCAAGTTTCTTTTAAATCAATTAAGGCAGAAGTTGTACGTATCTGTGTTCTCATTCCCATGAGTAAGAACTTACTCATATAAACACAGAGCCCTAAGGGAAGCTGGTTAATGTTGTTTTTGCAGGTTAAATGACCAGGAAGAAGGAGAAAACTGAAGTGAGAGTTGGCCAAGCATGGGTTTTGTGTTCATTTGTCTGCTGCTTTCCACCCAAACTACTGTGAAACCTCTTGGAACCCAGTATGGTCCCATGTTATTCATAAAGTCATATAACAGATATATCAAAATTGCAATTACATATATATATATAAGGTGTGAAAGAGAGAAATTATAGGAATTACTTCATGCAGTCCCGAGGATTGGCAAAGCTGAATTCCATAGGACAGCCTGCAGTTTGGAAACAAGACTAAAATGATGTTGAGGTCCCTTGGGAAAAGCTGAAAACTGGAAACTCTGATGAAGATGATGAATTCCCCCTGAAGTTGACCCACTGAAGTAGAAATATAAATTCTTCTTTACGATTTCTCAGCTCTCCTTTTAAGGCTTCCAACTAATTGGATAAAGAAACTCCTCTCATTGCTGAAGGAAATATCCATTGTTGGCTGTAGATATAATTTAAATCAACTCATTAATGATTTAGATTCATCATAAAACAATCAGGCTTGCTTGACCCAACAATTATACAGTATCACACGGCTAAGTTGATGCATGAAATCAACCATCATATATACCATTCCAAACAGAAATGCAGAAGGAAAAATGGCCTTATATGCTCATTCTCACCTTTAATTTATTTGAATGCTTTTGTTTGCAAGTTGATTGGTTGGTTAAGGGGATAGAGGAAATTTTCAGTGGCAAAACTCCAGTCCCAATACATCATTTTCTTCAGATGCAATAGGACATTTTCAACTACATTACTGTGGTAGCAAGCCTCTGAGAAGTTCCTGCCTCCTGGTGTTCAGGCCCGTAGGTGTCCCCTCTCAGGTAGAATAGGCTATGCCTAACAAATCAGACATTGCAGAAATGGTGAAGTGTGACTTTAGAGGTTATGTCATAAAATATATTGTAGATTCTCTCTTGTTTTATTAAATCACTTGTTCTGAGTGAAGACAGCCAGCATGTCATGAGACGTCCAAGTTGGCATCAACCATCACCACTCAAGTGAACCATCTTGGAAGCAAAGTCTTCAAACCCAGTCATACCTGGTGATAATTGCAGTCCAAGTTACATCTTAATGGCAATTTCATTTGAAACCCCAAGTCAGAACTGTCCAGTTAATCTGCTCTTAGATTCCTAATCCACAGAAGCTACAAAACAAATGTTTATGATTTTAAGCCACTGAATTTTGAGATAGTTACACAGAAGCAAGTAATTAATGTGAGTTCTAACAGATTAATAACAAGGTTTCCCTATACATATAACTATTTTTTTTTACTGTGTATTCGAAATAATCTTGAATTTGTCATAGTTTTGCCACTGAATGTTACAATTTTGTAGTCATATTCCTGTGCAAATGAGCTTTTTCTATGGCTCACATTTGAGCCACATGTGACAGAAAATTGCCTGGAGTTCTGCCTGCAAGGACAAAGGAAATCACCAAGCTCGAAGAGTCTAGGAAAGAAGCTGTAACAGGCGAACTGAAGGAAAGAACATCATGTGTACCCAGAGAACTGCCATGGAGAGACTACCTAAAATGGGCATAGGTGATTCAAGTACTCTTTAAAATCATCTCTGAGGGAGTAAAATTTAGCCAACAGCCCAGCTTAAAGAATGTGATGCCAGCTCATGACATTAATAGTCATTAAAAGTTTCCCACTCATCTTTTCTTTCATTCATTCCTCCATCTCCAAACGTCGTTGTAGGTCTAGAGCAGTATACTCTGTTACCAAGATGACATAGCAGTAAGAGGAGAAGCCTACTGTTCTTCCTTCTCTGTTACAGGCTTCCTCACTGCAATGAACTCGAAGTGGAGATGGGAAGGTACGTAGACTTTGAATCAAGTTCCAAGTTTGATTATGGCATGGGATAAGGGATTCTTATCCCTTATAAGATATAAGGGATATCTTTATCCCTTATAAATGACTTAGACAGTTTATAGTACAAAGGTCTGATAAGAAAAATCTATGTTTAACCAGTGGCAGGGAAACAACTAGCTCAATTGTATCTATGTAAAGGGAGAAATAAAATAAAGTTGCTTTATTATTATATCCCAGTAGTCATATATTTCAGCATAATAGTTTGACGGGGAATATGAAAAATTGCATAAATAAAAAACAGGCAATGATATGATTGATATGACCCTGTCCCTAAAATAAGCACAGTAAAATAACTGTTTTCATTTTAAATGCATCCAAATTGAAGTAACATATTTTATAAAATTAAATAGCTGCATTTTTCCTTCTCTTCTGAATTAATTGATTAGTGCAGTTTGATAACTGAACATAAAAACTCCATAAAAATATTCCAGCAAATTCCACTTTGCTATATTTCTCTACCATTTTCAGTCACTTCTGAAGGGTAGAAATAGATGTATTGCCTCATTTACATAACGGAACTTTGAAAGCAGCAAAACTAGTTTCAGAGGCTATCATGTCAGTGGTAAATTTACAGTCTTAACTCAGGTTTAAGAAGGGATTCCAAGATGCCTTCAAGTCATTCTGATATAAATATTTCAAACAAAATTCTAGAAATGGGTGAAATAAATTGATTTCTAGCCCAAAGTACACTCATTTAAGTTGATTAGATAATAAGAAAAAAGTATACCACATTTTTATTTCAATTTTGCTTTGTTTTGAAAGATAATATGATAAAGATTTTATCTTAATCTTGTATGATACTAAATTCCTCAGGAAAGTAAAAGCTTTCATATTCAATATCTCTATTTTACTTACTAGATAATATTACAGTTTCAAGATGAAGTAACAAAGTTATATATTGGGGAAAAAAGGAGAATCTATAAGTGATCAGTTTTAAATATATGAATGTTAACAACTTTTCCATTCATGCCTAGATTAGAAAAAAAGTTATTTTTTTATTGCAAAAACCATTTTAGCATTGTAAAATTAAATTTTAATCATTGTTATGGTTTGAAATGTGTCCTCCCCAAAATTATACTCAAATCCAAACCTATGAACTTGATGTTACTTAAGATAAGGTCAAACTGGATTGGGGTGAGCCCTTATTCAATATGACTGGTGTCCTTACAAGATGAGGACATTACAGAAAGAGAAGATGGCTATGTGACGGAGAGAGTAATTGTGTTGTGCCACAAGTCAAAGGATGCTATGGATTGCCAAAACCCTAAAAACATCAGAGGAGGAGTGGCCCTGATGACACCTTGATGTCAGAGTTATAGACTCCAGAATTAAGATACAATGCATTCCATTGTTATAAGCCACACAGTTTGTGGTTCTTTGTTAGAGCAACCCTACAAAGTTAAGATAGTAATAAAATAATTAATCTCTTTGAATGATCTGGAGGATTTTTTTGTTGCTGTTGTTAGTTATGCCTAGTTTCCTAAAACATACATCAAAAATAAGGATACAGGATACCTAGAATTAGTAAATAGTTGTGTTCTCAAGCTATATGGCATTTAGCTCAATAAACAGTGAATGTTAATACAACTGTACCATGGATGTCTGCCGTTCGTTTCATCATTTTATAAAAAATGCGAATATAGGTTCATAGAATAAAATAGGTGGAAACCCTTAAAGCATCATTAATCCCAAAACATCTCCAAAGGATACAGGAAGTGAGACCCAAAGAGCAGGGAGATTCTTTAATGGCAGAAAATAACTGAATTGACTGGCAGCATTTGATAAACTATGATAAAATTGTCACAATTATGAGTATGTCAAAGTATTTTTCTGCTCACTATTATAAAACAGTATCTAGTTTAATTTATATAATCTCTACTTAACTCTCCATTGGAGGTTCTATCTTATGATTTAGTGAGAGTGAAACATCCTTTTGTGTTTTTCTCTGATCCTTTTCCTTTTTAAAAGAAAACTAAGAGGAAATAACATGCTGAACCCCAGGATCCATGTTTTGATAACGTATTTTTTGTTTGTTTGCTTGCCTTTGATTCACCCTCCTCAGAACTAAATTAATCTCTAACATTAATTTAACTAGCTGCAAATTACTATCAGCAAATTCAGATTATCCTTCCTTAATGTTCAGTATAGTTATTTTACTTAAATCTCAGTCTCTACCTCTAGCTTCTGTCAATTGTAACATAATCCCTTTTTGACATAAGGTAACTCTTTAATTTTAAAGTCAAATTTATTTTAAAATTATGAACTTTGATCTATAACATAAGATGCAAACAAGCAAACACAATAATATTCATCTTGATTATAATAGAATTTAACTATCTCTAGATCACTTCATGATACATAGCTAGAAATGCACTGGAAAGTCAATATATTCTGTCCTTTTAGGATGAAGGAATGTGGAATTCATCCATATTTTAATTTGTGATGCTGATGAATAACTGTAATTCAAGATATGGGGTTTAGACTGGACTAGAAAGGAAATCCCACTGCATTACGTAAACTCTCTGGCTCTCAGATGAAATATGTTAACATGAAAAAATATTTATACAATATTAATACTAAAAACATCACTGGAAAAATACACTTAATAATCTCAAACTTATGACTTATATATTACTTACTTTGACCCAGTTCCCATAGGTGCCCTTGTCTCATTCATTTTAAAATATCTCTTATTTACAAAAAGGTGTGCGTTGCATAACAATGGAGTAGGACAAATAATCTTGCAGATTTTAGAATTCATACAAATAAAGCTTTGTGGGTTTTAGTGATTCCTGGGTCTTGTTTCTAGAATAGAGAGTAACTCTATAAACAAAATAACTTTACTTGATAGCTGAAAAGGTTTGGGTGAAATTTATCTTTCTGAGCTCAGCATGCCTAAAAGAAACAATCAGTGCACCCTGTGGTAATTCCATCTTCTTAATACATAAGACCGCTAGTTTTAGTTTATCCCATGATTGCTTTATAACCACATGCCAAAGCATGACAGAATCTAGCAAGGTATTAACTGTTTCTTTTATCCAGATACTCTCCATTCTTTTTGCACATGCCTCAATGCCTTCATATTTTAAAGATGTAGGAATCAAATTCTTAGTTGGGCTAATACTCTTAATCTCTTCCAAAACTTCATTACAAAACAGATATCCCTGTCCTGATATCTTGTATCACTCAATCACTTTTTCTGTCAAAACCTTCTTTCCCTTTTCTACTGTTTAAATAAAACATCAAGCTTATTATAATAATAGACTGGATTAAATAAGAGTTTGTTTTAGTTTAAGAGTGTGCACATATATATGATATAGAGATTGGTGGATTAAAAATCTAATGGGAAGTGTTTAGAAATGTTTGTAAAGTGGAGTTCATAATGATTGTGAGGTGCTCCTGTCGTCTAATGTCCTGGAAGCCAAGGATTCTAAAAATCATATAAGGAAAGCTAATCTTAATGGATAAACTGCACCCCTTCAAAAAAAAGCTCTGCCAAATCTTTCTTCCTTAAGAAATAATGTAAAAAGAATTAAAAAAATGACAACAAATCACGGTAATGCAATGTACGGTTATTGATTGAATCTGTTTAAAAGAATAAGCTGTAAAGGACAATTTAGGGACCAAAAGGAAATGTGGATTACACAGGCTATAAGACAATTTTATCAGGTGTCATAATCATAATATACTTATTTAGGAAACTGTGCCTATAAATTTAGAACCACATACCTAAGTATTTAGGGATGAAGTTCAGGTTAAAGTATTTAACAATAAAAGAAGAAACATGCACAAATGACAAATGTTAATTAAGGTGCTACACCTATGGGATTTAAATTTTTCCTTCATTTATGCTTAAAATATTCATAAAAAAAAAATTAAAGCTAGCTTTTCCTCCAACCTGTGTGCTTTCAGACAGAAAGTTGCTAGGGGAAGGAGATAAAATGTATGTCAATTGCGTTTATGAATACAAATTAGAAATTGAATTAAAATATAAGAAAAATATATATTACATATAGAATAAACAGACTTTCATTTTATTTTTTCTCCTACTTGGTTATTGATTGGATCAACATTTCCCAAATTGTAGGTTATGACTACCTGATGACATAAGTTATAATTTGTGGTGCTAGGCAGAGTTTATTTTTCTTTTAAATAATAACATTTATAATTAATATAAATAAAGAAAAAATATTTACTATCCAGAAATACTAAAGATTTACCAAATTTAATTGCTTTGAACTTGGTTAATTGGGAATATAAAATTTTAAAAGCAAAGGTAATTAAGGAAAATAGTGAATAAACAAAAATTAGTACAGCATGTGTTTATGACTAAAATTCTGAAAGTGATAAGCAAATGTCGCTGCTTAGGAAACAGTGAATTGGGCATGCGTGTGCGTGCTGTATGTGTTTATGCTACCCAGGGTTAATAAATAATACCGATATAAGTGTCTGAGGTAACCCTCTCAATTTTTTTATTTTTTCATTTAAAGCATACTCTCACTAACACACGTTACGCAGAAATGATAGGACATTAATGTAGTTCATATAGCAAATATATTTCACGTTTATGTCATTTTCCAAACATATGTAAAAAATTAACTGTACCACTTTGTACCAAATAACATTTAGCTTTTCTTGCCTCGTTTTTAAATTCTTTTTAGGGTTGAAACTTTAATCTCGTCCATTCTGTCTCTTTGGGAAAAATTTTATCAAAATGTCAGATTCTCTCCCTCACTGCTTCCCATTTCTTCTGCTTAGTGATTATCTAAACTGAAGTAGGATGGATGCATGGCAGTGGGATGGATGCATGGCTCTGGCTCTGAAGGTGCATCATTAGGTGGACAGTCTTCCGTTGTTCCCTGCTGGCATCTGGTGAGAAGTAAGTCCCCTCTTCTGGCGATCCGTGTGGTGCACTGTCATCACCTGCTGACCACAAGGTGGTCCTTTGGTCACTAGCTCCAGGCATTCTGCTCCTCATTCTGACCACAGCCTTTTCCCTTCTGATTCCATCTTGGAGATTAGTAATGTCCAGCTTCTTTTCCTGCACACTGTAGTGCAAAATATTCTTTGAAACTGTCCTAAACCTCATCTTCCTGACCCCCTCACTCAGCATTCACTCCTCTTCAGCTATAGTATCAAGACGTGCTTAAATGTCCTTGTTCATAACTTGAGCATGAGGAATGAGTAGTCTACTATTTTCTTGTCTTCCCTTAAACCATTGTGGAATTCTGCTGGTACAGCCTCCCCCATCCTCCCTCAGAGTTCTACAATGAAGGAAAAAGCAGAAGCAGTGTCCACTCATTAACATCTAAACTCTCATGATATTCTCTTCCAATTTTCTTCTAGTTTAGAAATTTTACATGCATTTTTTTTTCTGCATGGAGGAAAACCTCTCTCATATCAACTTCCATTTTTCTACACTTCATGGATTAAACTACAAGGGTTATTAAACATTAATGTGATAGTCAAACTTTTTGGGTTTAATTAAAAAAAATAAAAACCTTGCAAGTATATGGCTCTTGTGATTTAAATCCAAATTGCATTTTAAAACTATTTTGGAACTCATATCCAATAATTTGACCTATTATTCTCACTGGGAGAACAGCATTCTCCATTCCCTGGGCAGTAAGTCTTCATCCTATGGTCTGCCATTGAGAGCTGAAAGACTGCATGAAGAAATGCATTTGCCAAGAAGGAAAAATGCATTGTGGATTATTTCAGAATATTCTATTGCTGTGATAAAAAATCTAGTATATATATTAGTAAACAGACAAAATGGTATTAAATATGCTTATTCTTTCTATCACAATGAAAAAAACTTCTCTCATTGAAGGATTTTGCTCTTTTCACTAATGATAAATGATTCCTTCTCTTATCAATGAATTACAAGTGCTGGGCTAAAACCCTTAAGTGCCTTTTTAAAGACCAGCACAGGAATGGGCCTGTAAGTTTAAAAATGTTTGACAGTGTTATTTTAGTATTTTTCAAACATATTCATGTGTGGGGCTCATATATTGAAATCTCGAGCCTTTCTATTTTTTAAAACTCTAAACCCACTCACTTCATATTTAGAGTGGGTGATAAGGAAAAGTCAGGAATAGTACAATCCTTAGTTGATACGACAAGGATATTTAAATACATACATATATCCACACGCACGTAATAGCAATCCTAAAGGCAGGTTCTCTTTATTTTTTGTCTTACATATGACAATACAACTCAAAAAGTATTCTTGCTCATGGTCCATTGTCTAATATTCTGTTGACTTCTGCATAATTTCATGCATGTTTCTGTTAAAAAGCAATTGCTGTTTATAGGAATGGGCTTCAAGTTAACAGAACACCAGTTATGCTTCACTAATAACTACTGAAATCTAAGTCAATAAATTAACCTCTTGATCTTACTTTTATGCATTGAAAATCTTTTTACAAATACAATTAGTAAAGTTAATTTCATAATTTCCCAGTAGTTTAAATCCAAGGTAGTAAGTATGGATGAGCAAACCAATTTAAAAGCAAGTGTTTGTAAACAGAGCACATTTTCCTTTAATAACTATAATAAGGAAGAAAAGTTCTTCATGTATTATGAATCCATCCAAACTACTGGGCATGTTTTACTACTTGTGGGTCATGTAATCTGTAAGTCTCTGTTGACATATTTAAAATTGTTTCCTGCGGTGATTTTTAAATTAATACTTCAATCAAAGTGATCTGTAGCTCTCAGATATCCAAAAGAAAATATGGCTTGATCTTTTTAAGAGCTTAACAGAATAAATATAAAATAAGATATTTCTGTACTGTGATCCTGCAGTTACCTTAAAAATATTGATATTTGTCATATGAACTATATGATCTTAGAAAACTGATACCCTCCTGACAGTAAAATGGCACAAACATCTTTCATCTATCTGAAATTTGGAATGCTGTGTGGATAAAATAAGAATATATCTATTAAAGCACTTAAGGAATAATATCCAGCATATGTCTCAGGCATGATTAGTTAGAGGAATTTTAATGTAATCTTCTTATAAATTAGCATGGGCCATGTTTCCTCTGGTCAATAAGCCTTCAGAGACTTCCCATAGCCTTCCAAATTCAGTTCAGATTCTTCGTGCTGGCTTTTAATATCCTTCTTAAAATGATCACAACCTACTTTTCCAGATGTATATGTACTATTCCCTATGCAGATTGTAAATTGCATCCATCATCATTATCACAATTACGTGGCTTATGATTTGGCACCTCAAAATCATTTTGCATTATTATCCATTTTTCCTGAAATGGCTCTTCCACCCCTACTCCATAGGAACTACCTTATTCTCAATTCTATTTGCAGGGTCTAGTAAAAAGGCAGATAAGAAGTAGAATTTCAGCAAATAGCTGTTAAATCAATCTTTTGTTACTGAGAGTAGTCAGACTTATATGTACCTTGTGTTAATTCTTATGCTACACCTCTGCCTTCCTCTCTTCAAAACTGCACACTGTATAACGAAACTCAGAGTCCAGCATGCGTGCGCGCACACACACACACACACACACACACACACACACACAAATAGAAATAAAGTCAAAGCAAGGAGAAGAGGGCTTGCACACCAAAAATATTGCAAGACTGTGTGTGTGAATGAGAACTGATGATTCTACAAAAGGAAGGGATCTGAATTCAATAAGCTTTTCAAGTACTTAGAAATCTTTGTTTATTTGATGAAACCTTGAGTCACTGGGGCCAATTGTAAATGAAATTGATACCAAAAGGATTTCTCATGTAACGTACCCATTCAACCTTTAGCTATGTCCTCCAGTGGACACTAAGAAACTCCCTTCCCTGTGGCACTAAAGAGTAACTGGAAGTGGGTACTGTAGCCTTCTCGAAAAACACTCTGTTGTCTTTCCTGGGATAATGTGGGAGATATTGCCCCTGAAACATCTAGATTTCAATGGGGATCTCAGGATATCAAAATGGCAGCATCCATTTTGCAAAACTCAACCATTAGACAAAAGATGGGTGTAATTTCCAAAATGTAGGAAGCAGGGTCAATGTGCTATTTCAAAAGGATATGACACTCAGAAATCTTTGTCAGTCATTAATTTATCATGAGGTTTCCAGAACTGAGCTGCTTACTAAGTTGACAAGAGCCATATAACTATAAACAAAGTGACTAAAACCCTTAGTATGTTTACCTTTTCTTTCCTACCATAGGTTTGTCTATTCTAATGTTTTCTTTTTTATTCTTACAAAGAAATAACTTCTAATATTGATGACTACCTTCATTCTGTTTTTGTTTCATTATTTTATGCTATTGGTTTATTCTGTTACTATTGTTATTAATTTTTTAGCTGGGATATTTAGGCTCAGCCATTCTTCTTTGCTCATATAAGCAATTATGCTTACAATATTCTATCTAATTACTTTTCTCTGGCTCTTATATGTTTTGATATATAGAATTTCATTAACATTCAGTTTCAAAGTTTTTTCTTTTTAATTTTCATTATGAATTCTTCCTAGACCCATGAACTGTTTAGAAGTTTAGAGCTGTACTTTGCCTAAAATGTTTTCAAACATATGAAATATTTTATTTTTATTTTTATTATGGACTCTGCCTAATTGTATTATAGTAACAGAAAGAGGTTTGCATGATGAGTTATTTGAAATTTGTTGAGACATTACTGGTTGAAAAACAAAAATACTCATTTATGTCCTGTCTTTTACTATGTGTATAATTATATACATATAGTAAAAGATTAAAACTAAAATGTAGGAAGATATTGAAACTATTATATATGCTTATATCTTTCATCTTTGTTTTATTAGAAAATTGGGTTTACTAAAAAATCATGCATAAAATAGAGAACACCCATTTATCACCCTATTATTAACACCTTGCTTTGGTGTGATAAATTTATTACAAGGGAAGGGAAGAAAACACATTTATATAAGTATGATATTAGCCATAGTCCATGCTGTAACTTACGATTTGTGTTACACAGTTCTTGGATTTTTTTCTTTTAATTTTTATTCTAGTAACATATGTAAAACCTATATAACATACATAAAACCTGTGTTTTGTGGGTAGAATCTAAAATGCCACTGCCTCATACAAGGCCCTGAAGATGCTTACCTACATTTTCTTCTAGGAGTTTTATAGGTATGGCTCTTAAATTTAGGTCTTTGATCCATTTGGGGTTGATTTTTGTATATGATATGAGGTAAAGGCCCACCTTCATTCTTTTGCAAATAGAGATCCAGTGTTTTCAGCACCATTTGTAGAAGAGACTACCCATTCCCAATTCAGTGGTCTCTGCCCCTCTGTCAAAGATCAGTTTTCCATAAACATGAGGATTGATTTTTGAGCCCTCAATTGGATTCCATTGGGTCTATATGCCTATCCTCGTGCCAGTCCCATGTTGTTTGATTACGGTGCCTAGTGAGTATTAAGATCAGGATATGTGAGTCTTCCTACATCATTTTACTTTTTCAAGATGGCTTTGGCTATTGAGGCCCTTTACATTTCCATATGAATTTGATTGGTTTTTCCATTTCTTCAAAGAAGACTGTTGGAATTTTTATTGGGATTATACTGAATCTATAAATTGCTTTGAGTACAGTTGATATTTTAACAATATTTTGTCTTCTAATCTATAAACTCAAAATATCCTTCAATTTATTTAGATCTTCTTTGATTGCTATTAACAATGTTTTGTAGTTTTCTATGTACAAGTTCTTTACATACATGGTTTTTGATGAGAAATCAGCACTTCATCTAATTGTGACTCCCTCTAAAATAACATATTGCTTTTCTCTCTTGCAGCTTTCAGAATTTTTTCCTTGTTCTTTGCCTCTGAAAGTTTGATCAGTATGTAACAATGCATATTTTTCCTCAAGTTCATTCACTTTGGTGTTCTCTGGGCTTCTTGGATGAGCATATTTACATTTTTGACTAAGTTTAGGAAGATTTCTATCATTATTTCATTGAATATTCATTTTGCCCCTTTGTCTCTCTCTTCTTCTTCTGGGACTCCCACAGTGCATGTATCGGTATGCTTTATGGTTCCCTAGCAGTCTCTTAGGCTGTTTTCACTGTTTATAATTGTTTCCTTCTGTTCCTCAGTCTGACTCATTTCAATTGTCTTTCTTTGAGATCATTGATTCATCCTTTTGCTAGTTCCAATTTGCTGTTGAAACTCTCCTAGGAATTTTTCATTTCAGTTACTGTGGTCTTCAACTCCAGTAGTCCTGTTTGGTTCCTTTGTAAATTTTTTGTGTTTCTCTATTGATATTCTCATATTGTTCTTTCACCATTTTCCTGATAACCTTCAGTTCTTTCTCTATATTTTCCTTCATTTTCTTAAGGATACTGAAGATCAATTTTTATGTCCACAGCTGTGTCTTCTTTGTTGCTTTTGGGTATTTTATCCTCCTTCCTTGGGTGGACCATCATTTCCTGTTTCTTTGTTTGTCTTGTAATCTTGTTGCACACTGTACATTTTAATATTTGAAAATGTTATGTCTGGGATTTATATACTAAGATGTCTGTTTTAAGGGTTAGCAAGAAGTTGGTTATACAACAGTGATTTTCTTGAGTATCTGGAGTGAAAACCAAGCAAATCAAAGCAAAAAGAAATCTTTCACCATCTTTTTGAGTTGGCTGTGCATTGGCTGGTGCTCTCAGTCAGAGTTCAGCCCTCCTATCAGGAAGTTTAGCCCAAGGTGAACACTGAGTGCAAGGTTCTCCCTATCTTTTCTGGGCCTGTAACATGTTCTGGGCCTGTGCTTGCTGATAACAGTAGAAGTTACATTGCATACAGAATTTTGAATTCCTCTGCTACTTCCTAGGAAACAGACCATCTCCCTCTTCTCAGTCCCTGAAGGACTTAAAGCAGGTATGCTGATGCTCAATGCCATCTACATCAATAGCTTCTTATGCTGCTTTCCTTACCTCAAGTTGCTTTTGCCTGGAGGGCAAATTCTGGGAAGGGTACACCAGAAAAGAGTTTTCCAAATCAGTCTTTCCCAGACAGAAAAATGCCAGGGACCCACAAAAGGAGCAAGTGAATCTTAATTGGCTTGGGGCAACCCTTTTTCCCAAGAAGATTTATTTCTGCTTCTTCTGATTATTAGGAGGTGTCATTGGCCATGGGACTGCTTTATAACTTCCATTACTGTCTGAGCTCAACACAGCATCCCTACTTCCCATCACCATTTTGATCCATTTCCATACAGCAGCTATCAGCACTTGACTTCAGTCAACCTCTTCTCTCTTGATAACCAGTGCTTCTCCTATGACTAGGCCCAGACTTCTCTTTTCTTTGTTCTCATTTCACATTTTTGGCTTATGTTAACAAAGATAACTGTCACAAAAGTATAAGCCATCTCCCATCTTATATGAAGTCAGTAACATTTCATATACTCTTTCCTTTTTAAGGCCTAATTTTCTACAATATGAGAGTCTTTTGGAACATCAAGTTGGCCATAAGGCTGTAAGCAGAATTTCCTGCTCTACTTTTGTTTATATGGTCTTGTTTCCATGGCAATCTCATCTCATTTTATGGATAGAGGTACTTTGCTGGTGATTTTTAATTTTAAATCTATAGCCCTAACCTTTTCCCTTGATTTAGGGTCATATAGTCAATAGTCAACTAACATCTTTGCATGAATAAATATGAATATAATATCTAAATTTTTGTATGTTTACATATAGACACATATAAATACTGAAAGAGAATCCTTGATTTCACACCACTACAAAAAAATTTCTTAAACTAAAATTCTTCCCCAGTAAAAGCAGAAACCTCTTTCTCTTCTTCATGCAGTCCTAAAGCTGATTGACAAATTCCTGTTTGTAAACATTTCATATTCAATCCATCAGACAATCCTGTTAATTATACATTCTCAGATCCTTTTTAATTACTTATCTAAGCAACAGTATCTCTCTCTCAGCTCATTAATAGCTTGTCATTTGGTCTCTGTGTTTCCTCTCTTCCCTCTTTTCAGTCTATCCTCAGCATTGGAGAGAGAATGGCCTTATTCAAACAATAGCTGAATTATACCATTTTATCTGATCAAAACACATAATCGCTTCTCCTTTATGCTAAGTAAAAGCCAGAGTTATTAAATTGATGCAGATGATCTTGTTCTCCACCCCATTGCCTCTCTGATCTCATCTATAACTACTCTCCACTTTGTTTATACCAGTGTAACTATAATACTTTCTTGGCCAATTCTCAAAAACACCAGGCACTCTCCAGCCACAGGTTCTGTTCTCTCCCTGTTCTTCCTTCCTAAGCAATCTTTCCCTAAATATATACATGGCTGGTTCTTTTAATTCATATTCTCTCTTAAATCCCTTTATCTAATGAAAACCTTCACTGATTATCAATATCAATTAATACCTCAAAAGCATTTTCTATCATTCCATGTTTCCTGCTTCACCTATGTTCTCAGAACTGAACATCTTCAGTGTTTACAATATTTATGTGCATTGTGCGTTTCTCTTAAGTCTTTTTTCTTAAAATAGATGGAGTTAGACTCTTTTACCTACAATTAAAAATACTATACAATATATAAGGTCATCTTATGTGGCCAGCAAAATCAGAGAAAGAGATGAGTGCAATCAAAGTATGAGAGCCGCAGCCTCATTCAGTCCATAATGTACTTTATCATGGATGACTTTTGTCCCACTTAAAATTCCATTAAGTTCCATAACAGAAGAACATAAAAGGTAGCTCTCAAAACAATTCCAAAATAAATTTTCAATAACATCTTTAAAGATGGCAACATTATTGTTATATATAATGTTGTATCCATCATTTTTAAGAGAAAACACTTATACTTGGACTATAAAGTTCTGATATTTTACTATAATTTTAACATATTATAAAGTTCTTATCTTAAATAATTTACATTGACCATTTTTTCATTATATATCATATAATTACTTCAAATTAAGGCAAAAATATTTCTCATAAGTAATAGCCTTAAATTTTGTACTTAAGAATTTTAGAAGTACAATGGACATATTGTTACATTACATTAGTGGACATAATATGACTACAAAACATTTTATTCGAAGATGAACGCAAGTAGATCTGTGCAGTTGCCTGTGTTATTGTAAAGTACAGACTACTTGATAAGTAAGTTATAGACATTTGTGTGTTAGCTGACATAAATCTTCATTTAATTTTAAAATGTATACCATTTTATATGCTTATGCTCCAAAGGAGCATGATTACTGTTCAACATGCAGAGCCAATGTGCTGATGCTTGAAATCACAAATAGTGGCTGTGTTTTTCTCTTTCAGTTTTTTTTTTTTTTTTTTTTTTTTTTGTATGCCAATAATGGGTCCAATCCTAAGGATAGAAACATTGACTTAAGAATCAAAGGAATGGCCAATGGTGATATCTGTTCATGCTGAGGAATAGCAAAGGGAGTTCACTGAACCTTTCACCTTTGTGTAGGTTTGCAAATTTTCATAATATACAGATAAATAGTTAAAGATTGCATATAACAGTGGCAAAAGAAAGTAGAGGCTACATATTATCATTCTTATGCTTTTAGAAGTCACTGTTTTGACCATTCAGTATGCTGTTGAAACATCAATTATAAGTACCTTACTAGTAAGAATACTGTTCTGGTTTGCTAGCTGCCAGAATGAAACACACCAGAGATGGATTGGCTTTTAATAAAAGGGGATTTATTTTGTTAGTTCTTCAGAGGAAAGGCAGCTAACTTTCCACTGAGGTTCTTTCTTACGTGGAAGGCACAGGATGGTCTCTGCTGGTCTTCTCTCCAGGCCCCTGGGTTCCAACAACTTTCTCTGGGGTGACTTCTTTCTGCATCTCCAAAGGCCCGGGCTGAGCTGCAAGTGCTGAGATGAGGAATGCTGAGCTGCTTAGGCTGTGATACATTGCGTTCTCTCATTTAAGCACTAGCCAATTAAGTCAAACGTCACTCATTGCAGCAGACACGCCTCCTAGCCGACTGCAGATGTAATTAGCAACAAATGAGGTTCACATACCATTGGCTTATGTCCTCAGCAACAAGACTAGGTATGCTCACCTGGCCAAGTTGACAACTGAATCTAACTAACACAAATACATAAGCTCATATTTAATGTCAAGGCTCTTGTTGACTCCAAAAAACATACTTGCACACACACACCCATGCACACATGATGCCCATATATTTCTGTTTTTTCAAAAAATATTGACTAAATAATATAGTTGCATAACCCATCAATGGCACTAGAAAAAGATAGAATATATGCAAAATCTACTTTTACTGTTTTATTGTAGTATATGAGCCAGATTTCTGCATTCCTATACCACAACATTATGTAAAGTTTCTTGTTTAAAGGGAAGACAATGAACATTCTGATTAGCCTAGAGTACCATTTATTGTACTGATGGAAACCTATGGTTATGACTAAGAACAAGTATCTCATTGAAAAATATTTGAATAGTAATTATAATGCATTATTTTGCATGGAAAATGGAAGTCACAGCATGCTATTTCTGTGGCCTGGATAAGAATAATATTTTCTGCTGCTTCTAATAAACAACTTTGTACAATTGCTGTATAGAGTATCATAATATATGTGTTGTTCGTATTTTGATATATTTTATCTATAATTAAATTCCTTATTTCATAATAATTATTTGTAGAGGATAGATAGTTGTTAGGCTATTATATATTAAGACATATTGGCCTGATTTAACAGATTACTGTCGCTTGCAGACCAATCAAGATGGGGCAAGATGGTTAAAGTATGTCAAGTCATGATTTTTCCTAGTAGAGGGTAAGCTTTTTTTCTTAGGTTTCAATCAATTCTTCTGTCTTTCAGACAAATGAATGGTTATCAGTAAACCTGTTGGTAATTAGGTAATTCTACCCTAGAATTCTAGATACTTTACATTCTAGGAATATTTGTTTACTGCTCTACCTGTGGAAAATGTGGAGAATTAGAATTGGCTTTAGATAGTATTTCTGATATCTATTAATCATGGTACCTAATACAATTCATATACAGTAGGATGCTGAATATGACTGAATTAAATTCTCTCATATGTAGATATCAGGGGAAATATTTCAGTGCAATTTTTATTTTTTAATGCTTCTTATTTAATAAAAAGAAGATAAAAGTACATGTGAAAATGTGTTAATTTTTATTAGGTCTTAATAATACCTCTATTATGTGTAATAATTTAGAGAATGTGTGGGGAAAAAAGCAGATGAATTTATGCATTTTTGCTTGATGAAAATTTACTAATGTTTATTTTTCTATACAGTAACATTTCAGGTAATGTGGCGTAACAGTAACTTCTAAATATAATCTTGAAACTGTAAGCAAGCTGGAATTGTAAAGTAGCCTTAGAATGGTAACCTTTAAAACAGTCTTTGAACTTAACTAGAAAGCTGGAAGTAGGTTGTTAATGGGAGCTCAATCTCACAAAGGAGCCATATGTAAATATAAAGTTGGAAGCAATAAGTGACTGTAAAATCTACATCCAGACTTCCCAAATATTACAAGGCCTTTTCATCTATCTCCCTAAACTGGGAGGCACCTTTCCTGGGTGTGACAGGATGCGAATCCTGAAGGAATAGGAAATAACTAAGATAAATTACTGAACTTCCTAGACCTTTGTTACCTATTAAGATGATCATCTTTCTTTGTCTCTAACGGGCACAAAACCCAATTGAACAATCACTTCGGACCGGCTGATGTGGGAAATCTCCCCAATTCTCGCGTGGTTGTAAATGAACCTCTTTTATCACCCCTTGAGTGTAATAGATTTGGGAAGTGCCCCTTGGTTCTAAGCTTCCATTTTCCATGCATAATACTTGCTATTCAGATATTTCTCACTGACATACTCTTTCTCATTCATGTCCACAGAGTCACCAAAATTTTCATAGTTTTTTCTTTAAACAACAAACACTGCATAAGGTTGTAACAGAAGAATGCAGTAATCTGGCTCAGTTTGGATAACTAAGATTCTGTCAAGCATATTTTCAAATGTATTTAAACTCTTAAGTTTTCTACAACAGCGCATTGCTTCTTGTTATGCGTAAATTTTTTATGCTGGCAGTTTTTAGCTTAAACAAGTTTAAGGTTAAGTTTAAGCAATTTTAAGATTCAGTTTAATTATCAGTTTCTTAACATGGCTGTCTTTTATTATTCTTTAAAAAATGGGGGGGTTACTATGGCTTAATTTGGAATAAATATTATTTTTTAGCACTTTCTCTCCAAGTAGAGCAGAGGACTGATCATTCTATATGGGAAATAAGTCACTAGCAAGTTCTCATCCTACCTTGTAGATATTTGTACAATTGAATTTCTGTATGCATATGTGTGTGTACATACATGTTTAAGATAGAAAATTTCCACATTGGAATACATTCCTCTAATCTAATTTCTACTCATTATGTTTGACTGTTACTATGAACATAAATCTCACTTTATGTTGAATTGATGGAATAAGGAAAAAATAGTGAAAAACGTCTTCTGAATACTAAATCCGTAATGATTCATTACAGCTTAGAAAACCCTATTGTTTATTCAATGGTAATTTGCTTTAAAGCTTATGCAGCATTGTACTGCACTAAGTCCTTTTGGGTTGTTTGATTTCCTCTGATTAAATATTAGCTATTTAGCTTTGTTATAGCTACATAATATCCATTCACCTTTAAAAAGGAAATATTTCTTCATATAACTTTTCAAAGAAAATAAACTATTATATAAAGGTTGTAAAAATCTGCCTTAACCTTGAATTCTTAACCGTGTTTCCTTCAGGACTGCCCTCCGTACAGATCTGCTACCAAAATTCTATGAGTAGATGTTAAAAAAAAAAAAAACTACTGACATCAAAAGCAGCCATTAAAAGCATCTATTAACTTCCATTTATCTGTCTCTTGCTCTAGACTGAAAACTGTCTTATATATCTTTGTGTCACAATCATTATTTAGACAAACACTTTACAATCACACTGTGGGTACTTGAAAAATATCTATTATATGAATGAATGAATAAATGCATTATTTTACTGCAGTGAATTAGCATGCTATATAAACTAAGACCTAGAAAAGTACAGTCATTAATACTAAGTATCAGGGCACATTGAAGCAAAACTATTAGACCAGTGAAATGGATTAACTTTGACTTTGGTTTCAGTAATACTTCCTTTTGCAACTCTGTCGTATTGTGCCCCCAATCCCTTCATTCTACTTATAAAGTAAGATGCCTGGCAAGGCAATTTTTCTCCTTCATCACTTATTCCTTGTTAAAACTATATTCTGAGATCTTTTCTCCTTTTAAAGAGCAGTCCATTCTTTTTTGTCCTAGCTTCAGGTATAATATTTTGTCCCCTACTAATTTGTGGCTACTATAGAAATTTCTTCTCACTCCACTCCTAAATTACCTAGTAGTTTCCTAAATTTTTACCAATATCCTGAAACATTGCGGGGTAGCATCTTCACAGAACTGCATTATAACTCAAAATCCAAGCAGGATCACATCTTGCTTATGCAATTTGATAAACTACTCAGGCAAGTTCTCCAGGAAAAGGTAGATAAAGAAATAGATTAGGTAAATTATGTATTAAAAGAAGAATGTTTACTCTTGCCTTGTATTAGGCTTTATTCAACTTAAATATCTCCATATATTTTATTTAAATCAAAATTCTATTACATTTTCAGAAATTAAACTCATACATATTTCCCACCAACCTTCTTAAGGGTTTTATTAGTTAGCAATTTTACTATAATTTGAATAATATTATATTTTAAATCTTAGAGGACATGTTTTTTGTCATGTTTTCTGTTTCTTTCATATTCAAAGAAAATGAGGTAGAAAATTTGTTAAGAAAGTGACATTTCAGGGCAAAGCTGCAGCTCAAATCAATAAATTCAGCAATAATTTTCAATCTTGAAATTGAGTTTCCTGTAGAGTAGTCTTCCATCAGTTTTACGCATAAAATAAAATTCTTGAAAATTTGCCATTTTTTAAGCTTTGTTAGGGGATTTTTTTTCATTTTAGAAGTTGAGTCATTTTTTATCATATTTGGAGAAACAGTCAAGCTGCAAACAGAAACCCATGAGATTATCCATTGTGGAAATTTATTGAAGGCTGAGAATTCACTTAAATTCATTTCTAAAACATGTATTAGTACTTTTCAAAGATGACATATTTTAGATATTTCTATATTTTGCATATAATATCTATTGCCTAACTCTAGTTTTTATAAAAAGATAAAATTTTAAGATTACTATTTCAAGTCACTATATTAACTGCTTTAGATATTTGGCAGGGTGAACATTTTGTGTGTGGGTGTGTGAGTGTGTGTGTGTGTGTGTGTGTGTGTGTGTATGTTTGCCATCAACAGCCCAATCCAAGTTTCTCAGAAAGTGCACAGAAGAAAATCATCGAGCAATTCATGGTTGAGGGACACAAAGTGATGATTTTAGCATTTAAATCACAAGGGGGTGTGATAAGAAGAGATATTATTACTAAAATTTTGAGGAAATTTCTCCCTCCTTACTTAATAGACCAAGGAGAAACACAAGTGGAAAAGTAGTAGAGATGGAACTACAAAGAGAACAAGTAGCAAAGAATCAAAAGAAAGAGAACCCAAAGAACCTATTATAAAGACTCTATACCCACTGAGGACCCAGAGATGGGGGTAAGAAGTCAAAAAAAGAACAGAATATCTCCTAACGTTGATGACTAATCCCCACACTGACCGTTTAGAATCAGTACAGTTTGGAAGAAACTATTTACACCTAGCATAAAGTAAAATTGTGTACTTTCCTTTGCACTCCATATACATGTTTGATGAGTAAGACTGTTAAATAATGGATTCTACAACCCCTCCCTCCTAAGATTATGGTCATAAGAATGATACAAAAATCATCTCATTCACTGTACAAGACAACCCTGAGAACGATGTTGTTTTTATTACATGGATGAGATGATTGGCACACAGGCAGATTTTTAGGAAGCAGATAACTAGAAGAATAAGAATTTCAACTCAAGTCTCTTTGGTTCAGACAATGCTTTTAAAAGCTACTTTTCAGTGATAATTTCCATGTAATTAATTGTGTATGTATATCTAATTCCTTCCGTATACTGAGCCTTATGAGAACAAGAATTGTGCCTGTATTAAATTTCCAGGGCTGCTGAAACAAATTACCACAAACGTGGGGGATGAAAACAACATGCATTTATTCTCTTACTATTCCAAAGGCCTGAAATCAAAAGGCAGCAGGGCCACACTCCCTCTGAAGGCTTGAAGGGAGAAATCTTCTCATCTCTTCCAGTTTCTGGGAGCTCCAAGTGTTCCTTGAGTTGTGAATAACTACAATTTCTGTCTCCTTCTTCAAATCACCTCCTCTTCTGGATTTCTGTGTCTTTTCCTCTTCTGACTTGTTAAATTTCTCCTGTTGAATCCTCTCTCTTATAAAAACATTTGTCATCAGATTTCAAGCCCACCCAAATAGTCTAGAATGATCTCCTCTCCAGAATCTTAACCATACCTTCAAAGACCTTTATTGCAAAGAGAAGGGGCTAGTCAATAATAAAAAAACATGATACATTTTCACTAAAATTGTGAAAGGATAGATTAGTACTTTATTAAATTGCTATCAAATAAATGGCTTTAGTATAACTGAGATTTCAATGTCACAGGATGTTTTTGCAGCAATCCGAAGCAGCCATATTGACATTATTTATATATCAACCTAATGGCTATTCTAAAATGCATAAAAATGGCCACCTCAAGATGTAGGAGAACTGCAGACCAACAGGCTTATTTCTCACTTTTTAATAATAAACACTCTAAAATTCTTTTGGCTTGTGGAAATAATAAGAAAGTCTTAAAATAATATAAACCGTTATTATCACTATTATTAGTTCTTTGATCTTTAGAAAGGGCAGAACTTTATAAGTGCAGTACCAAAAGCACTGCCACTGTGGTGGGAATATTGTTTCTTCAGCTACACATCTCTAAACCTCCCTTAAACTTAAGTGGGCTGCTACCATGGGATCAACAATGCCTTCCTGACCAAAAGGGGGAAAAGAAGTGTAACAAATAAGGTGACAGTGGCTGAGAGAGTTCAAACAGATTCGAGAGGCTACTCTTGGAAGTCACTCTCACACACGCTTCAGCTAGACATTGCTCCCTATCATAACTTGCCAAACCCCATCCAAAATCATTCCTGCCAACCCTAAAGAATACCTAGGGCTTTATCTGAGATTTCACAAAGGGTCCACGCACTATGATTACTTTCCAGAAAACTACAACCTCCAGATGGGTTCCTAGGAGAGATAAGTCCTGAACTCCAGAGGGGCCAGCCTCTCTAGAACATCAACTAGTTTTATCCCCCATCCCATATTATCAACAGCCCCTTCCAGTATGAAAAAGTTAGAATGGACATAGTCCAGATACCTCTAAAGACCGGGAGAAAGATCATATGAGACAATGGAGTTATACAGAGAAGGTAGCATTCAACAAATGAGTATAATTGCTGAATCATTATATTGCAATTTCCTTTAGTCTCCAGTGCCTTGAAGCAGCTAGAAGTAAAGATAATGGTGGAATTGTAATTCATACCAAACTCTGAAATCTGTCCTACAAGTAGTTGTTTCATTGTGCTTTGAAATTTACTGCTATTTTGTATATATACTATTTTTCACAGTAAAAAAAAAAGTTGTGCATTGTGTGATTTATTTCTTGCCAGTAGAATGTGTCTAAATATAATCTAAGCCCCTTCCAAACATGGCCCTTTAAAACAGTCTCACATTACTCCATCACTTCTCTTTCGCTTCACCCACAATCTCAGAATTATGGGTTCCTCTAGTAGTTTGGTAGGCTATTATGACAAATATCATGCAATGGTTTGGGTTAAATAATGGGACTTTACTGACTCAGGGTTTTGAAGCGAAGAGAAGTCCAAATTTGAGGCACTGTGCTTTCTCCCCAAAGTCTGCAACATTCTGGTGCTGGCTGCTGGTGATCCATGAGTTTCCTTGGCTCAAATCCCAACCTCACATCACATGGCCTTGTTCTTTCTTTCTCTTCATAGGAGCTCCAGTAATTTGCATTAATACCCACCTCATCCAATGGAGCCACACTTTAGCTAAAAACAAGTTCTTCAAAAGGACCTATTTACAATAGTTTCCCACCCACAGTGATGCAGATTAAGATTAAGAATATGTCTAAATTAGGGTATATAATCAATTTATATTAATCTATATGACCATATTATGGAATGAGCTCCTGGTTTAGACACACCATTTATAGATTTGTAAAATAAGCATAAAGAAGTGTTACCCTATGTTCATTGAATTGTGATAGGAAAAAAATGGAATGTTTTTCTTGTTTTAAACTACTGAGATATTACAATTTCTTTATTACCACACCATAGCCTTACCTATTCTGATTAGAAGAAATTATTCAACAATAAAAGTTTAAAAAATAAATATATAGATTATTCACAATAGGACAAGCAGGTAAAGAATCAAAGTCAATAAAATAAAGAGATGTTCAATTTCACTAGCAAAAAAATGTAGCTTTTAAAAATACATAGTTCCCCTCTGCCATGCAGGTGACTTGGGTTTGATTCCCAGCTCATGCTCTTTCCCCCTCCCCCCCCAAAAAATTCAACAAATGGTACTCCAATATCAGGATAGTCACATGGAAAAAGAATGAAATGTGACCCCCACTATACAGCATACAACAAATATATATTTGTGGTTCACCTGTAATACTGGCAAAAAGTATAAAAATACAGTAATATCCTTTTCTGGTTGGAAGTAAAATTGGCAAAACAAATCTTTTTAAGGGCATTTCACAATAGATATAAACATTTAAAAATGCAGATACTTTTATTAGAAATTTTACAACCAGATATACAGCAGAGGGAATAATTAGTATGCATAAAAATTAAATATATAAATATGTACATATATTTGTGACAAGCACATTGAGTGTTGCATTGTTTGTAATAATTAAAAGAATAAAAAGCTATATGCCCATTCACAGGTAAATA
The DNA here is from genome assembly GCF_023851605.1 of Tamandua tetradactyla. Classification (NCBI taxonomy): domain Eukaryota; kingdom Metazoa; phylum Chordata; class Mammalia; order Pilosa; family Myrmecophagidae; genus Tamandua; species Tamandua tetradactyla. Next base: position 127,510,921 of record NC_135332.1, read on the forward strand.
AATAATAAGCTATAATACAAATATATATTCAATGTTATGTGGTTTGACTTGAAAAGTGAGGCAGGTTATGTATTTAACAGAACAATAGTAAGCTACAAAATTAATCAGTTTATTAATATAGATCTCTACAAATACACAGTGACATTAACTATCATTAATTCATTATTGTTAATAAATTCTGGGTTGTTTCTAAAAAATATTTTTACTTCTTTAGACTTCTTTATATTGCTTGAAAGTCTTTATATATTTTATAACCAGAAATAATAAGGAAAATATTTTAATTTTGTAAAAAAGTAGAAAAGATTAATGGTATAGGGGATTTTTAATAACACAAAATATGACTTTGTCAAAATGAACACAAAGTGGTCACATGAGATTTCTGTGTCACCTAAACACATTGAAGTTCTGGAGTAAAGTCACTTATGGAAAAGGTAGAGCTTTTGAATCCTTTTACCAAATACATTAACTGAAAGGAGTAAACATATATTTACCCACAGATTAATAGTTCAAACAGACTATGCATTTTTCCTAATAACTATAAATGATTTGACAAATGTGCTACATTATAGCTTCTAAAAAGACCATTTCACTTTATCCCACAGTAATATTACATCAAGGTGGAGATACTGATACTTCACATACAGCAATTACATATTAGTCTAGAAATATACATACCATTTGCTCTAGTTTTTGTCATTGGGATGAAATAATACCTAACAATGAAATAGTTATAGAAAAAGAGTTTTGTTCTGAATTGTCAAGATTAACAAACTTTTAAAAGCTCACTTATGTTTCCATTGTTTAACAAGTTATTTAAATAACAATTTGTAGTAGTAATAAAAAATACCTCAGGGAAATATTATAGATTAATAACATTGAATTTTAAAATGATATGGGCTTCAAAGTGCTGAATCATTAATCAAAATATGCTTCTTGCAAAGGTTTCTTCTTATTAACAATAAAATACCAATGGGGAAATAAAATATTATCTCATGCCAGAAAAGTGAATTATTGTGATCACAATTCAACAGAAATGAAATCAGGCAATACCAATTTCACTAGCACAGGAAAAATTACTCAGATAAATTCCCAGAATACCTGGAAAAACACAGGTGCTTGGATGCTAAAAGAGATGTGTAATATATAATTAAATGGTAGGTCCAGGGAGTTACTCACTCAATTTATAACTGGGCCAGACCATTATGGACAAAGGCTTTCATACATGAGTTCATCCTACATATCCAGGCAATGTAGATATGTTCACTACAGATTACTACATCAGGTAAAGTTCTCCTTTTCTCCTATTCTCTGTTAAATTAATTTTTAGACACCCTCATTAACCTATTACTTTTACACATCCTTCCAATCAATGTTCATTATCAGTGTGTTCAAGTATGTTAGTTTTCTTAACCATAAAATATAACATTAATTATAAAATTATAAAAATGTTCCCAATTATTTAGGTTGATAATTCTTCAATAATTTATATTCATCATTAATTCTCAATATTAGAGAGCTGAAACACTTTTTGTAAATAGCTTTACTGGGATATGATTCATATACCATGTAATTCTCCCATTATATAGTTGATTGGCTTTTGGTACATTCTTTAGTATTTTCATAAATATGTGCATACCTCTCCAAGTCAATTTTAGGACATTTTCATCACTTCAAAGAGAAATGTTGTCTCCTTTAACTATTAACTTAAATCCCCTTTCTCTCACTCCAGCCCTATGCAACAATTAGTCTACTTTCTGTGTCTATAGATTTCCCTACTATGGATTTCTGTCTGAATGGAATCACAGAATATTCAGTCCTTTGTGAGTGGCTTCTTTAGCATAACATTTTCAAGTTCATTCATGCTGTAGCATTTATCAGTATTCATTCTGCTCTATGGCCAGATAATAATCTCATATATTTGTAAAAAGCCATTCAAAACCTTTATTCAAATAAATAATAGGCAAAATACAAAAATTTGGGGTACAATGTATTTTCAAATTTCCTTCAAAACCAAACATATAGCCTTCTGGAAATATGGAAGAGTAGAGTAGATTGGACAAGATAGGGAACAGGAAAAAAATGACATGAATGCAGTAGAGGTGAGTGATCAAAGAAGGTCCGTAAAATTTCATAGGGAGGACAGAGGTAGGGAGATGAAACGGGAAGAGAACGGTGGGTCTGATTGGCCATGATCTTCACTGGGGGCTGAGGGCAGTGCATGGGGAGTGTGGACCTGAGAGAACTGACTGACCCTCTGTTCCAGCATGCCCCAACTGCTGACTGAGGAAACTGAGCCACTGGACCCATGGGGAGCCTGAAGGGATGCTGAAATGTCCACAGCGAAAAGCTGTACCCCCAGGCAATGGGAGCAGGTTGCCCAGCCATGCATCACAAATAGCCATCCCCTGAGGCACTGAGAATGCTGTCCTATGGCCTCATGCTGGGGCAAACTAGGCAAGTTAGATGAAAAGAGCAAATTCCTAGAAACACATGAACTACCTATACTGACTTGAGAAGAAATAGAAAATCAAAACAAAGTAATTACAAGTAAAGAGATTCAATCAGTCATAAAAAAATCTTCCCACAAAGAAAAGTCAGGTGGGAAAATCTTCCCACCTGGCTTTTCAGGGGAATTTTATCAAACATTCTAAAAAGAACTAACGCCAATCCTGCTCAAATTCTTCCAAAAAATTGAGGAAAAAGGAATGCTACCTAACTCATTTTATGAAGGCAATATCACTCTAATACAAAAACTAGACAATGATACTACAAGAAAGGGAATTACAGATCAATCTCCTTAATGAACATAAGTAATAAAAAATTCTCAACAAAATACTAGCAAATCAAATACAATGACACATCAAAAGAATTATATATCATGACCAAGTGGGGCTTATAGCAAGAATGCAAGAGTGGTTCAGCACAAGAAAATCAATTAATGTAATGCAGCACATTAACAAATTGAAAGGAAAACGTCATATGATAATCTTGATTGATACAAAATTCCGAATCTCTCCTGATAAAAACACTTCAAACAGTAGAAATCAAGTGAAACTTCCTCAATATCACAAAGGGCATATATGAAAAATCCATAGGCAGCATCATACTTAATAGTGAGAGATAAAGCATTCTCCCTAAGATCAGGAAAAATACAAGGATGCCCATTGCCACTACTATTATTTAACATTATACTTGAAGTCCTAGTTAGAACAATTAGACATCTAAAAAAGAATGGAAGAAGCATGGCTTTCATTGTTTGCAGATGACATGATCCTATACTTGGGAAACCTTGAGAAATCTATCAAAAGCTACTTGAGCTAATAAACAAATCCAGCCAAGTGGCAGGATACAAGATTAATGTGCAAAACTCAGTGATGTTCCTATACACAAGTAATTACCTATCTGAGGAGAAAATTAAGGAAAAACTTCTATTCAAAATAATGACCAAAAGAATCAGATATCTAGGAATAAGCCTAATCAGTGTTGTCCAGGAAATTGTACAAAGAAATCTATAAAATATTACTTAAAGAACTCTAAAATGACCTAAATATATGGAAAGATATTCCATGCTCATAGATAAGAAGGTTGAATGTTGTTAGGATGTCAAGTCTATTGAAATGATCTCGAGATTCAACACAATACCAATGAAAATCTCAACAACCTACTTTGAGACTTGGAAAAGCTAGTTATCAATTTTCCTTTAAAAAGGACATGCTTTTTCATATAACTTTTCAAGGAAAAGAAACTATTATATAAAGTTTGTAAAAATTTATCTGGAAGGGAAAAACACCATGAATAGCTAAAGATAAACTAAAAAGAAAAGCAAAGTGGGAGGACTAACACTTTCTGATTTAAAGCTAACTATAAAGCCACAGCAGTCAAAACAGCATGGTACCAATGCAAAGATAGAAGTATCAACCAATGGAATTGAATCAGAGAATCAGAGAAAGACCACCAAATTTATGGACAATTTATCTTTGATAAGACCCCCCAAATCCACTGAACTGGGACAGAATAGTCTTTTCAATAACTGGACATGGGAGAATTGGATATCAATAACAAAAGAATGAAAGAGACCCCTGCCTCACACCCTGTACAAAAATAAGTCAAAATGGATTAAAGACCTAAATATAAGAGCCAGTACCATAAAACTTCTAGAACAAAATGTAGAGAAACATCTTCAAGATCTGGTAATATGAGGTAGCTTCCTAAACTTTACATCTAAGGCACAGCAGTAAAAGAAAATATAGACAAATGGGAACTCCTTAAGATCAAGAGCTTCTGTGCCTCAAAGAACTTTGTCAAAAAAGGTGAAAAGGCAGCCAACTCAATGGGAGAAAATATTTGAAAACCATATATTGGATAAAGACCTGATATCCTGTGCACATTAAGAAATTATACAGCTATGCAACAAAAGAACAAACAATACAATTATAAAATGGGCAGAGAATATGAATAGGCACCTTTCTGAAGAGCAAATACAGATTGCTAAAAGTACTTGAAGAACTGCTCATCTTCATTGGCTATAAGGGAGATGATAATGAGATATCACCTCACACCTATAAGAATGGCTGCTATTAAATAAAATGAAACTATTAATGTTGGAGAGGATGTGGAGATAATGGAACACTTATTCACTGCTGGTAGGAATGTATAATGGTTCAGCCACTGTGGAAGTCAATTTGGCATTGAAGGTTCCAGGAAAGCAAACTTAGTACATGAAAATTTTATAGAATCAGTTGCCCTATGACTTGCAATACCAATACTCAGTATGTACCCAGAAGAATTGAGGGCTGTGACACAAAAAGACATTTGCACACCGATGAATTGAATTGAATTGCCAAGAGATGTAAACTGTACAGGTTTCCCATCAACAGACAAATGGACAAGCAAAATGTGATATATACATATGATGGAATATTACGCAGCAGTTAGTAAAATGATTTCTTGAAACATATGATAACATGGATGAACCGTGAGGACATATGCTGAGTGAAATAAGTCAGACACAAAAGGATGGAAATTATATGATTTTGTTATTATGACTCTGGTAAAGCCTCTAATGTTTTAGAGCAGCAAGAAGGAAAAATCTGAGATGAGGGAATGGTAGCCTATGACAAACTCTGGGACCTCTTGTGTGGATGCTTGTTGAAGTGTGCTTTGAAAATTATTGCTTTTTTTTCTTTCTTTGCATATATATATATATATATATATATATATATAATGCTAAAAAATAGATATAGGAAGCTATAATAATATTAGATAAAGTAAATCCCTGAAATTAAACATTTGAAAATGTTAGGAACATAGGTCACCACTACAGCAAAGCTGATATTTGTAATAAAGTTGTACTTGATGTTTTGAGAATGTACACAGCTTTGATAGTTAATCAAATGGTATTTAAGATAGTGTTTAATATTTAGAATCTAAAAAACTCTGTATCTGTAGATTTTTTTCCTTCCTTGCTTTAATTTGAACTGGTTTATGAAACATATTGTACAAACAGGCTTTAAAATGATTAGATATTTTATTTAAATGCCTATGGATAAGCTAACTAAGATAGCTATTTTAGGTGGTTAAGTTTTTCATATGTTAATTTTAAACATTTGTACCTTCATATTTTCATGAAATCAGGAAAATGTTTAATAACATAGGTCATTACTATAGCAATGTAGATATTTGTAATAACTTTCTACTTGATATCTTCAGAACAGTCACAGTTTTGACAGCTGATCAAATGGTATTTAAGTTAGTGTTTAACATTTAAAATTTTAGAAACTGTGTTATCTGAAAAAAAAAAAAAGTATTGATAGAGTCCCTTGCGGGTCTGAAGGAAAAAAAAAAATGAAACTATTTAACTTTCCCATCTGGGAACCCAGTTACTCTCTTAACCATTGGGGACTCCCCCAAAATAGGCCAAACTTTTATATTGAGGCTTGCTTATGAAACTTATTTCTGTAGCAGAGAAGCTAACCTATAACAAGGCCTAAGAATTGCTTCCAGGAAACCTCTTTTGTTGCTCAGATGTGGCCTCTCTCTCTCTAAGCCCAATTCTACAAGGAAAATCATTACCCTCCCCCCTACATTGGACATGACATTCATAGGGGAAAGATTCCCTGACAATGTGGGGTATGGCTCCTGGAAATGAGTCTGGCCCTTTTATCATGGGATCAACTATGCTTTCCTGATCAAAAGGGGGAAAAGAAGTATAACAAAATAGGCATCAACGGCTACGAAAGATCATTTAGACTCAGGAAGCTATTCTGGAATTACTCTTACCCAAGCTTTAGTTAGTGCTAATTGCCATGGTTTGCTAAACTCCAAATAACATCACTCCTGTTAACTCTTAAGAATACAAAGGGCTCCAACTGAGACTCTATAAAAGTGTCATGCACTAAGTTTGTTTTTCTAGAACCTACAATTTCCAGAGGATTCCTAGGCTAGATAAGTCCTGAAACCCAGAGGGACCAGCCTCTTCAAAATTATCAACAAATTATATCCCCTATTCTTTAGTGGCAACACC